>NC_061509.1:156474150-156543229 GCF_022539505.1 Lolium rigidum | reverse complement strand
ACTTGTGGGTCATCACTCATCCTTAACAAGCTTGTTAGCTCTTTCAAGGTGGTCAAGATCCCTAGTGAGAGAAGCATGAGCAACTTCAAGCTCCTCCTTTGAGGCATTGAGCTCTTGAGTCAATGATTGAGCCCTATCAATAGTTTCTAGGTCCTTAACTTTATCAAGTTCATAAGTTTCAATTTGTTGCTTAAGGCCTTGAGATATGCACCTTTCGGTTTTTAGCTCTTGTCTTAGGAGATTGAATCTCCGTTCTTTTTCATCCAATTGATATTCTAATTCCTCAATGGACTCATCCTTTTCTTTGAGAGAGTCCATCAAGAAATCAAACTTGACAAGAGCTTCACCACGAAGGGTGCATCTAACATTGTAAAGTTCCTTAAGCACAATTAATTCTTCTTGATTTTCAGTTTCATCATCAAGAACACTAGATAAAGAAGGTGGGGATTCCATTACCTTGGTTTCTCTTGCCATAAAACAAGAGCCAATGATTTTAGAGGAGGGAGAGTCATCAGAGTCATCATCTTGAGTTGTTCTTGCCATGAAGGAAGAACCAACATCATTCTCCGTGGAGTAATCCTTGGAGTAGTCATATGTGAAGAGTGACCCGGTCTTAGAGAAAGCCAAACCGGCCACTCCGGCCTCCTTCTCCTCATCTTCCTCTTCTTCATCGGACAAGTACTCGGCTCCAACAAAAGCTCTTCCCTTGTTCTTCTTGTATCGATCGTTGATTGGGTTTGGCTTCAATCTTGGCTTGACCCCTTTGATGAACTTTGGCTTGTCTACCCTTTTCTCATAAGGGCACTCATTTGCAAAGTGGCTATCTTCATCACAGTTGTAGCAAGTTCTCTTCTTCTTCTTGTCATTGAAGAGCATTGGAAGCTTTCCCTTGTACTTCTTGGCAAAGAAAGCAAAGTCGGTAACAATGTCACTAGTTGAAGTCATCTCTTCATCTTCTTCAATTTCATAGTCTTCTTCTCTTCCATGGTCAGCTCTAGCTTTGAGAGAAAGGTTGTGTGACGCTTCATGGTTGTGTGAGGCTTCATCAACACGGTTCATTGCCATGAGCCTTTTTTCCCGCCTTGGCCATGTTTTCATTGGCGGCCACATATGAGACTAGATCATCGGAGTTCAGATCAGCACTCTTGGTCATGATTTGCAAGTTGAGTGCAAGATTGGTGTCTTATTTCTTGACAACAATCATAGCAATGACCTTGGACTTTATGAATGCTTCATTCATCTCGAAGCCGTCATTGTACTTCTCAACACCAAGTCCCTTGACCCTTACTCTAAGAGCACCAAGCCTTGCATAGGCATCGGCCACGGATTCTCCTTCTCGAATCATGAACTGGTGGGCCTCTTACTTTGCGGTCTCATAAAGAGCTGATTGGATCAAATCGGTTCCCTCTTGGAGTACTACGATTCGATCCCACAACTCTTTAGCAGAGTCAATGTCATTGACTTGATCAAGGAGCTTGCGGTTGATGCCACTTCTTATCTTGTCACGTGCGGAGGCATTGAGTTGACGGTTGTAGAATTCGGTGGAGGTCAACCGAACTGGATCATGTGGCTCCCGGTATCCATGAACAATGATCTCCCATAGCTCCACACTGCAGCTGCGAATATGAGATTCCATAGCAGATTTCCAAAAAGGAAAGTGAGTTCCATCAAAATGGGGAACATTCCCACTATGGTTTATATGAGGCATGGGTGAAGTGTTTTTGGGATAGTCATGGTTAACTTCATGGAAATTCCCTAGAGAGGCCGAAGCCGCACTAGGAGGTCCACTAGTCAAGTTCCTAAGCATGGCAGACATCTCTGCCATTTGGCTTTGTAGGTCATCCTCCTTTTTCTTCTTCTCGGCATCATATGCCAAGAATCTAGATTTCATCTCTTTAACCGAAAGGTTAGAGTCTTCATCTAGACCCTCGAAGATTTTATCCATCTCACTCTTAAGGCGGTGAAGCCCTTAATAAGAGTCCAGGCTCTGATACCAATTGAAAGTATAGAGATGGTAAACCTAGAGGGGGGGGGGTGAATAGGTTTCTACATATTTTAATTCTTTCTTTGCAATATTAGGCTTTGCGGAATATAAAGGTGAGCCTAATGCAAACTAAGTGAAACAACCTATATGAGGATACAACTAACTCGAGCACGAAGGCTCTCACAGGCAGCTAAATCACAAGTAAGGAGTTCGGTAAGAGATAACCAATAGCACGCAGAGACGAGGATGTATTCCCGTGTTCCCTTCCTTTGCAAGAAGGTACGTCACGTTTGGAGGGGTGGAGGTCCCACGAAGGATTCCCCACGCCACGAAGGCTCACCCTATTCTCCGGAGCCTATCCCACGAAGGAGTAGCTCACTCACTTGTGGTAGACTTTGAGGTAGCCTCCAAACCTTCGCAATCTTGTCCGGAGCAAATCCACAGCCCGGATGCTTCCGGACCACTCTTGCCCACCTAGGGTTTCCAAGGAACCCTAGAGAGCAAGCTTCTTGATGAATACAAGGGGGAATGAGATTTGGCTTGGTAGAACAGTAGATCGGGTCCTCCTCTATTGATTCCCCGGAGGGATTTGAGTTTGGGTGGAGGAGGAGGGAGATCTGAGACTTTTGGTGTTTCTAGCAATGGAGTATGAGAGAGAGAGAGCTCAAGAACAACTTGTAGTGTAGTGCCTAACTTTTCAGAGGTAGGAGAAGGGCTATTTATAGTGTCACTTGAAATATGGCCGTTGCTCACTTGACACATCAGCTTTCTCCCGAGGTTTCCGATCAACCGGACCACAGACCGGATAGCCCGGCGCAGGGGCCGGTCGGACCGGACCAGGGACCGGACCCGCCGGTCCAAACCGGGCGGCCGACCGGACCTTGACCGGGGGGCACTTCGTGTCTCCCAGTAGGTCGCCCGGTTGGCATCAGCGCAGGAGCCGGTCGGCGCCGGAGCGCCCGGCCGGAGCCAGTCGGCGCACGGTCCGGTCCAACCGGGCCTGTGACCGGATTCCTGCTGTAGATCCCTTTTTGATTGTTGTCGAAGTGGGGGGGGTCTCCTTTAGCCTTCTTGTTCCTTTGATACACCATTTATGCCTCTTTGGCTAATACCTGAGATTATCCTTACAAACATGTATTAGGCCAAATACTCTAGCACGGTGTCATTGTTACCAAAATAATGGATAAGGGTAAAATACCCTTACAAAGATCCACTTCACCCCCTCATAGTTTGTGATTAATTGAACTTCCCATATTGTTTAAGTGCTATTTGCATGATTGTGATTGGCAACTTGACTTTATTTGGTGGAGATATTATATTTTCAGATTGTGTTGTAATGCATATGACTTCGATCCATACCATGTTTGTCACTTGTGAGTATATCCCCATGCTCCTGAGGGCATAAGATGAATTGGCTATGATTTCCATATAAGATGCTATAAGTATTTGGTCAAGTTTTTGTTCTTTATGTTGTTCTATGATGATTTTATGCGAACTTCGACTGCATATTACTTCATCTTTATGAGATCACGGTGGTCGCACTTTGATGTAACGATGATGTTTGGAAGGGATGGAATGACAGAAACCGTCTTCCAATACTTTGAGTTGCATTAGAGGGGTTTATGTCGGGGACAAATGAACTAACTACCATGGTGGGACATTTATGTCTTAATGATTCCTATACTTTCTCATGAAAATGGCTCTATGACCCATCATAAGGGGTGTATTTTCTCATATCTATGGCTGCACCTAATTTAGACTTCGCCCTAAGGGAATGAAACTTGACAAGATATTAACCATGTTGTTTAGAAATCAAAATGCTAAGTAAATCCATGCCGCCCTTGGGAACGTTTTTCACATGTAAGTTCACACACACGCACTTGAGTTTGTCCTCTTGCTGCATAGAGGATTGGACTTTCTCTCATTGAGAGCATTTACTTATTGATATTTACTTCTTGCACTTTACTTTATTGCAAACTACACACTCAAGCACCAAAACTATTGCACCCTTTTATAGTTTTACTTGCCAGACTTACTAGCCAATACCTTCAGCTCCTCGTGGGTTCGACAACCTTTCTTATTGAAAAGTACTACAATTGATCTTCTGCACTTGGGAGCCATCAACTACCCCTTCCAATTGGACGGTTCTCCTTTGTCCACTGCGATGTTAAAAGGACGAGTTTTTACTGTGCCCTAGTCATTTTGCCCATCTGCCGTTGCTTTGATATTCAACCTCGCGCTCAACTCTCTCTTCACGCTGTAGTTCTTTGCTTACGAAAGCTCCATCTGTTCTTCTCTCTTTCCATCCACCACACCTTCCTCCAAAGCGCGGCGGCCAGGTGATGCGGCGTCGAAGAAGGAGCGTGCCTCTGGCTAGGTCTGATCCACCTTCAGTGTCAGTGACCTAGCTACGAGAAGTCATCGAGTTGCTTCTTGGTGAAGGATTCGTTGAATCCATGTTTCCAGCGCCTAGATTTCCCATAAACGGCGCCAATTAACGAGGATTAACGTTGGCAATTCCCGTAAGTAAGGACTTGGGTTTCAGGGAAAAGAGAACGATGGTGGTTTTTTCGACTTGTCAGACAAACGAGGTATCCGACGTATATTGACTAGAGGCAAAGTCACCGAGATTGTATTAAATCTAGGGTTTACAATGGTGTATTGTATGACAAAGATTCCTGATCCTCCCCCGGGTGGCTCCTCCTATCCCTTATATAGTGGGCTATGTCTTAGAATCCAATTTTGGGTCGGTTACATATTACATGTCGGTTTACCCGACGTGGGCTAATATTTGCCTATTCTATCTAGGTTCTTGGTTCGACTTCTTCTGGAATCCATGGGTCTTATAGACTCCTTCCTGGATTCGTACAAGGGATAGCAATATCGAGTACCCAATATGGTGTACCCATGTCAGTGTTTGGTGAAGTTTATCTGAGAGAGCCGGCCACCGAAGACACTGCCCGCCTCTTGTTCATCAACGAAAAGAGGGGGTTACTAGAATGCTGGGCAACATAGATTGCATGCAGTGCTAGTGGAAGGACTAACCATTTGGTTGGCCTAGCCAGTTCAACGGGCCTTCTAAGGGGTGCACGGTAATATTGGAGGCTGCCAAGATGTATTGATTTGGCACTCCTTGTTTGACATGACAGGATCCAACAATAATATCAACGTTCTCCAATGCTCACTAGTGTTTGCTAGGCTTGCAGAAGGCAATGCTCCTCGAGGTTGCCTACGAGATCAATGGTCATTCTTATGACAAGAGCTATTATTTAGTTGATGGCATCTACCCTTCCCGGGCAACCTTTGTGAAGACAATCCGTAACCCTAAAGATGAAAAATGCAAGATGTTTGCAAAAGAGCAAGAGCCTGCGGCACCGTGCTAGAACCTGGAGCGTCGAGAGAATGTGGGAGGTGATGACAACATGTGTTATCAGGCACAACATGATCGTTCATGATGAGCGAGATGATAATATATATGATGGTGACTGGGAATTTTGAGGGTGAGTTGGTTGAGCCACAACCTAGGGCAGCATCATGGAAATACTTTTTGCATATGCATAATTCGTTGCGGGACTGAACCACCCATGACGGCCTTCAAGCCGATTTGATTGAGCACATGTGAAATCATGTGAGAAACCAACATGAATAGTCTCATTTCATATTTGATTTAAATTTTCTTGTTTGTAAACTTGGTTGTGTGATTGTGGACTATTTTTATATTTATGAACAGTATTTATCATTTTATGGTAAAATATGACTAAATTTAAATGGCAATGACTAACCGTCCAAACCTCGCTAGTGTGGACATAATGGACCGTGCCCCTGGACGCACTAGCCTGGCAAACCGGAAAGCCACCACGAATCTATCCACGAGCTGATCTAAATGGACCAAAACAGGATCCCGTTTTAGATGCCCTGCTGGAGATGCTATATGGGCTTCTTCTGATGGGTATACCAGGCAGGCCTTCTTGCCTGGATAGGCCAGGCTTCGCTAAAGAGAACTGGTATGCACGTTGCACGGCCCGTGTAGCTGGCTGGGCTCAAAGTGGGCCACCAGTCCGTTGCTTCGGGACTTGTCGACCGGCAGCCAACGAACGCCGCCGCAACGCGACGAGCCGCACCGCACCGCCGCACCGCCACCTCACGCCCCACGCGTCCTCTCCCCAGGCTGCCGGCCCTGCATGGCGGCATGGCGCGGCGCGGCGCCTACATACCCCCGCTCCCGCGCCGCTCTCCTCGCCAGCACCTTCCGGCTCTCCCGGGCTCCCAGCAACCGCCCACACACCGTAGTAGAGCCACTGTGACTTCGCCTGCGAGGAGAGGAATGGCGGCGTTGCGGCGGTGCCTCGCGTTGCTCCTGGCGCTGTGCGCATGCGCGGCGGCGGCGGCGGCCGACGCCTCGAAGGGGAGGTGGGAGACGGTGATCCGGATGCCGGGCGAGGAGGAGCCCGCCACCGACGAGGCGGAGGACGGCGCCGTCGGGACGAGGTGGGCGGTGCTCGTCGCCGGCTCCTCCGGCTACGGGAACTACAGGCACCAGGTGAGCGGCACGTCGGGGTCGGCGCTGCGTGCGTTTCCGCATGTTGTCGTTGCGTCTGGAGGTTGAATTGGCTGGGGAACGGGATGGGCGTGAAACAATCGTGGTGCTCAAAGCCTGGCGGTTGCGGATGGTGCCTTGCAAGAGTCCGTGCGCGGTTCTGAAAATTGACGATGTCGCTCTTGTTGATTGGAGTTCGTGAAAAGTTGGAGTCTTGGACGGTCAATTTTGGGGGTCATGGGTTAATCGGTGTCCACAAGTTCAAAGCTTAGCTCTTCTTTCTGGCCCGAGTTCTGAAACAAACACGGTTGTGGGTTAGTGGTACCATGGTGTTGTTGGGAGTTGAACTCTGCAACTCTTAAGGCTTTTCCCAGGCTTGCTTAACTGTGGAAGAATTATGTGATAATTTCCTATTAGTGGCATCTCAGGGTCTAAATGGCATTCTGCTATCCAAACTGTAGCTATCTGCTTGTCAGCAAGCTCCAGATGGCGATTATCGTTTCTACTTTTGTTCTCGTGCACTAGTGGTTGTTCTTAGAAGATGAATGTTAAATAGCAACTTGATTCAAAGTGGGCAAAGAGATGTAAAATTTGTTGCAAATTTCAATTCATCTTTTAATGCTTAAGTTAATCTAACGAAATAGGTAAGTGGTGGATACCTGAACTTTTGATGACTAATGTTAACTGACACTAAAGCGTGATTGAATATTTCGCATGTACATATGTGCTTATATATCTTGTTTTGGCTCCCGGTCAACATGGAGATATGCCATGGACCATTTGCTTAACTGTTGATTTACCGGTGGTGCGTTGCAGGCAGATATATGTCATGCATACCAGATATTGCGTAAGGGTGGGCTAAAAGAGGAAAACATTGTGGTGTTCATGTATGATGACGTTGCCAACAGTCCACTCAACCCAAGGCCAGGGGTTATCATCAACCATCCAGAGGGCGAGAATGTTTATGCTGGTGTTCCAAAGGTATTGCCTGGTAGCTTCTCCTATTATCCTTTCCTGTTTGGGGGAACATTTGGATCAGCAATCATCAAACCATGCACATGCTATTTTTTTTTTTTGCTTCACTCGTATAGGTTTAATAATAAAATTAAGTCAAGAGAATAGAAATTTTATATTTACCTTGATTAAAAAAATCATCAGACAAGAGTTCAGAACTCAACATGGAATAAATTCCTTAAAGAACTGTGACAATAGTAGATGTGGGTTCACATAAACTATTGTGTCTGTCTATATAACTCAATCTCAGCACTGAACAAAATTTATGTTTGTGTTCGAGCTGTGAGCTACTTCAAACGATTAGAGCATCTCCAGTCGCGTCCCCCAAAGCGTCCCCCAAACGGCGCCGGATCGAGCGTTTGGGGGACGTGTTTCGTTCGTGCCGCGTTTGGGGGATGTCGCTCCCCAGCCGCGTCCCCCCCAAACGCTGCCCCCAAACTCATTTAAACATTAAAATACTCTTTTTTTTTGCATTTTTATTTCAATAGAGAGAAGAAACATTCCACAAACTAATACATAATTTGGAACATGGTTTACACAAACTAAGACATAGTTTGGAACATGGTTTCCACAAACTAATACATAGTTTGAACCATGGTTGACACAAATTAAAACATTGGAAAATGAGGAAACCTAACTAGTGTTGGTATCACAGATTTCGTGTGTTCGCTGCCAAGAAAGAACACTCCCAGGCACTCCCAGATGATAGCCCTGTTAGTCCTTTAGAGGAAGAACATCCAAAAACATGTGTGCCTATTTTTGCTGCGAAGAAACAACACTCAGTCATCGGTGTGGCCATGGTAGTGCCGGCGGCAGCCGAAAAATCAAACTAGCATGTAAGCGAAGCAAGAAAAAGGCTTTCTATTTAGCTTTTCCAGATCATTTTTCCTCAATCTGATACATAGCGGTCGGACCAACTCAACTAGAAGAGTCAGTCTTTTACTTAAGGTATGGCTGTGAGAAAGAATACCGATCCGATCAAGATGACCAAGAAATCTGGATGACCGAGAAATCCAATGCCATTGTTCTAAATAAAATCGACCTAGAATGCATTTTCTTGGGTTTTGAGTCCTCCAATGGAACTCCGCCGGGGTCTCATCTGAGGGGAGGCAGGCCCTCGTTAAACGAATCCACCTTTCCCGAGCCTTTATTTTCATATCCCCCTCGCCAAGGTGGGAGAATGTGAGCATGCAGCCGGCTTCGAGGTCGTGGTCGTGGTAGCGCGCGAACTTCCCCCAACCGGTGTGGAGGTACATCTTGCCGCGCCCGTTGAAGAGCACCTCCACCGGCCACCGGCAACCTCCCGGAGATGCTGTGAGGCCGGCTCGTTGCCGGCGACGAAGTCAGCGAACTTGTCCGCCCTCCGGATGCCGAGTGGGTCACCCTTGAGGACGACGACGAACTCGAACATCACCTCCTACTCCTCCTCCTACAGGTTCGACGACGAAGACGACAACGTCGCAGGCGACGACGAGCGTGCAGCTCTGCCGTGGCAGCGACCACGACCACAGCCGCGAGCGACCCGGCCTCTGCCTCTACTAGCCATGGCGTCGACTCTTGAGATGGTGGCGGCTAGGGTTGGGGAAAGAGGCGCTAGAGTTTGTGTGTGAGAGACGATGAGAGAGCGCCCCTTTTTATAGGCCGGAGGGAGGCGGGGGAGCGGTGGCGCTCATTAACGCCGGCACGCAAAGCTAGGCGCGACGAGACGCTTTGCCGTGCCTCTGTGGGAACTGCACCATCGTTGCGCGCCAATAACTTCCGTCGCGAGGTAGGCGACGGTTAGGTGAAACTTCAATGTGCCGATGACGCATCGGTCCCGCCACTCCTCGCCTCGCTTTTTGTTGTGTCCGGCGTGCCCTGAGCGGTCCCCTGTGTAGCGGGGACGGGCTCGGGGCGCCGGACACCGTATAGGGCCACGCCGGATAAAAAGAGGCTTTGGGGAACGCGGCTGGGAACGTTTTTTCGTCCGGCGCGCCCCAAATCCCTTTGGGGATGCTTTGGGGACGTGGCTGGAGATGCTCTTAGGGTGGCTAATCTGTCCACAGGAAACAACCATGTGGGTTAAGCAAATACTTGGTTGTAGGTTGTTGCCCATTCAGCCTACTGGTTACACTATTTAATTTGTCTGCTTCATTAGTTTATCTTTTAAATAAAAGAATGTGCATAGTCCTAGCCTAGTTTCATTTGTGATAATAGAAACTGATGTTTATGTAGAAAAAATGGGGATCAGGGTGCAGCTTTGATCATTGTATGTATTGCGGAGTTATCTTTCCTGTTCAAGCTTCAGATGGCTTTGTATAGCAGAAGTACAGGACATTTATGTTACTTTTGTCTCCAAGTTTGACAAAGATATCTTGCCTTCTGATTTCAGGATTACACCGGAGACGAAGTGACCACTCAAAACCTATATGCAGTTCTCCTGGGCAATAAAACTGCAGTCTCCGGAGGGAGTAAGAAGGTCATAGATAGCAAACCAAATGACCATATATTTATCTACTACTCAGATCATGGGGGACCTGGAGTTCTTGGTATGTGGAAATTATATATGCTGCTTCGTTGTATAAGTTAATTCTATTTGTCATGTCTAGTGACATTTGCAAGTTTCAGGTATGCCCAACCTGCCATATCTTTATGCTGATGACTTCATTAAGGTCTTGCAAGAGAAACATGCTTCTAATACTTATGCAAAAATGGTAAGGCTGGTGGTAGTTACTTGTTTCTGGGAGCCTTATCCTGTTTGACTGAAAGGATTTCTATAATTTGCAGGTTATATATGTGGAAGCTTGCGAAAGTGGTAGTATCTTTGAGGGTTTGTTGCCTGCAGACCTCAATATCTATGTCACAACGGCATCTAATGCAGAAGAAAGTAGCTTTGGTACATATTGCCCAGGAATGGAACCATCACCTCCTTCTGAGTATATTACCTGCTTAGGTGACCTCTACAGTGTTGCATGGATGGAAGATAGGTACGTAACCGGTACCCTAAATTTGCCGAAAATTAATTAACAGACTACTAGCAGAATAGTATATGACACATGAGTTATGAGTTCTTCTAATTGCATTTTGATGCACGGGTGTGCAGTACTTCAAGAAGGATTGTACAATAAGCCTTCACCTCCCTCTCTTTTCTTTGGAAGTACCAGAAATCGATATTACATAAATTGTAAACAGCTATAATCATATGTTCTGAATATAAATGAATAGTTTTATGTTTGTTAAGTATAAGTATGCTAAAGAATTCTTTGTATATTCAGTACTGATTTAATTGTGTGTTTGGTCATCTCTGTTATTTGACAGTGAGAATCACAACCTGAAGGAGGAGACAATCAAGAAGCAGTATGAAGAGGTGTGGCTTGTTTTGCTATTTACCAATCTCATTTATATTGGTAATTTCAAGATACTGAAACTGTTGTGGCCTTGTGGGCAGGTAAAGAAGCGTACCTCAGTCTTGAACAGCTATGGCGCCGGTTCTCATGTTATGGAGTATGGGGACAAGACCTTCAAGGATGAGAAGCTTTACCTGTATCAAGGTTTCAATCCTGCAAACGCCAACATGACAAACAAGCTATTCTGGCAAACCCCAAAGGCTGCAATCAACCAAAGAGATGCAGATCTTCTTTTTATGTGGAGAAGGGTATGCTCTAGTTCTATGCAGTATTTTCAGTCATTTTCCTCTAAATGGTTAGCTGTAATGCTGCATTTCCCTTAAAAAAAGAAGACTAAATTGAAGATTAGTTGTATTGTGTCTGGGTCTTAAATTGGTCCTATTTGTCACATTCTTAGTCCTTGACTCCTTGTGCAAGAAATTTCTGCAGCATAACATGTACATGCACATTAAAGCATCTCTCATGTACAACCAACTAAAATTTCTAAACGAAAGTTGTATTCGTAATGTCAGGGAACATCACCTTATGCGCTTTTTTTTTTTTAATTCAATACGTTTGGGTGTGAAGGAAGGTTCCTTTACGTTTGGGTGTCTATACTGAATATAAGTTACTGTATACAACTATACACTGAAGCATTTCTTGCTCACGCCGAAATTTCCATTTTTGTTACACTTATTGAGTCAGTGGAACTGATAGTATGCATAGGGGGTTTGTCTCTGCAATTTTTTTAAGTATATGTGTTCGTATTGGCCTATGCTTTACCTATGTTAACTTAAGGTTTCTTGTTTTGATTTCAGTATGAGATGTTACATGAGAAGTCTAAAGAGAGGGTGAATGTTCTGAGGGAGATCAGCGAGACAGTAAGACATAGGAAGCATCTTGACAGCAGCATGGATTTTATTGGAAAGCTTCTCTTTGGATATGAGAATGGACCTTCAGTGCTTCAAGCTGTCAGGCCTTCTGGCAAGCCACTCGTGGATGACTGGGATTGTCTCAAGAGAATGGTAAGTAGGAGAATCCTGTCTGTACACTTACATAGTCGAACTCGCTTGCTGTACAACATCATAGCATTCATGCTCTGAGAGCTCCTCCTCAATAGTAAGGATTTGATCTTCTTCAGGTACGGATCTTCGAGTCCCATTGCGGTTCGCTCAGTCAGTACGGCATGAAACACATGCGAGCATTTGCAAACATTTGCAACAGTGGTATTTCTGGCACCACAATGAAGGAAGCAAGCATCAGCACTTGCGGTGGTCAGAACTCCGCGAGATGGAGCCCGTTGATCCAAGGGTATAGCGCCTGATCGGTATATGCTGAGGTACTGTTGGTATGTTGCTCGTTCTCGGCCTGTGAATGTGTGGCTCGCAGAAAAACAAGTTAATGTGAATGTGTGTATGTAGTATTGTATTGGGTGTCACTATACCCAGAAAATAACCTTCTGGCCGCAGGAACTACACGCGGTAGACACTACGCAAGAATGTGCTCATGTTTAGCTGTGATATATATATATATATAGTCCTTGTGCTGCTGTGTGTATTGACCGTGGCGGTGCAAGCAAGTAGACCTTTCTTTCTTCTATGTCATACGAACAGAATCTGACCATACTCCGATTCTTATCGACTCAGGGGTGAAAGCACACTTGGGTAATAAACCAAAGTTCTCCTTTGAGTTGCATTGGCTGTGACAAGAAGGATTCTTTGATATGATTGCAAAGGAGTGGAAGTCGATACTAGTGGGATTAAATCCAATGGATGTATGGTTGAATAATTTGAGGCATATAAGAAGATTCCTTAAAGGATGGGCAAAGAACCAAAGTGGGAAATATAAAAAAGAAAGGGATAGGTTAATAGGTATTATCGATGGGTTAGATTTGAAGGCCGAATCAAACAGTTTGTCGACGGTTGAGAGAGAATCGCTTAAAGATGCAAATGAGAAACTGAATAGATTGCGAAGAGAGGAGGAGGCTAAGTGGGCGCAGCGAGCTAAGGTTAAGCATATACAGGAAGGGGGGAGCAATACGAGATACTTTCATTTGATTGCAAATGGGAAGCACAGGAGAAAGAAAATTTTTCAATTAGAACAACAGGAGGGAACTATTGTTGGGGAAGATAATTTGAAAGTATAAATTACGGAGTTTTATAAAAAACTTTTTGGGACTCCGGTATCTAATAACATCTCCTTGGTTGAGGAAGAGGTGCAAGATATTCCTCAGATATCGACTGTCGAGAATGCGATCTTGACTGCTTCTTTCTCTGAGGAGGAGGTTCATGATGCACTTTTTATGATGGAGGGTAACAAAGCGCCAGGACCTGATGGCTTCCCAGCTGAGTTTTATCAGAAATTTTGGGAAGTAATAAAAGATGATTTGATGGCGCTGTTCAATCAATTTAGTATTGGGGATTTGCCTCTCTACAAATTGAATTTCGGCGTCATAACTTTATTACCAAAGAAAGAGGATGCAGTGCAAATACAACAATATAGACCTATATGTCTTCTGAATGTGTGTTTTAAAATCTTTACCAAAGCTGGTACAAATCGGATTACGGGAATTGCACCACGAGTTATAAGACCAACTCAATCCGCTTTCATGCCTGGCAGAAATATTTTAGAAGGGGTGGTCATTCTACATGAAACTATTCATGAGTTACATAATAAGAAATTAGATGGGGTTTTATTCAAGATTGATTTCGAAAAGGCATACGATAAAGTGAAATGGTCATTTTTACAACAGACTTTGAGGATGAAGGGGTTTGCCCCTGAATGGTGTAGGATGATCAATCAATTTGTCCAAGGGGGTAGTGTAGGAGTTAAGGTAAATGATGACATTGGTCATTATTTCCAAACTAAAAAAGGGCTGAGACAAGGTGATCCTTTGTCACCTATTCTATTTAATATTGTGGCGGACATGCTTGCTATCTTAATTGAGAGAGCAAAAAATGACGGTCAAGTAGGTGGACTCATTCCTCACCTTGTTGAAGGGGGGATCTCTATCCTACAGTACGCAGATGACACTATCCTTTTCCTGGAACATGATTTACAAAAAGCAGTAAATATGAAACTGATTCTATGCCTTTTCGAAGAGTTATCCGGGCTTAAAATCAATTTCCATAAGAGCGAGATCTTTTGTTTTGGGAAGGCAAAGGAGGAAGTGGACCAGTATAAACAGATCTTTGGATGTGACGCTGGGTCCTTACCTTTTAAATATTTAGGTATTCCTATACACTTTAGAAAGCTTAGAATATCTGATTGGTATCCAGTGGAGACCCGATTTGAGAGCAAATTGGGATGCTGGAAGGGCCGTTTATTGTCCTATGGTGACAGACTAGTCCTTATCAATTCAGTGTTAACTAGCTTACCGATGTTCATGTTGTCTTTCCTAGAAATACCCGTTGGGGTAAGGAAAAGACTGGATTTTTATAGGTCTCGTTTCTTCTGGCAATCTGAGGAAAACAAAAGAAAATATAGGCTCACCAAGTGGAATATCGTTTGCAGACCTAAGGATCAAGGGGGTCTTGGTATCGAGGTCATTGAATTGAAAAATAGATGTTTATTGAGTAAGTGGCTTTATAAACTTCTTAGCGAGGATGGGGTATGGCAAGAACTGCTGCACAACAAATACCTAAGACAAAAGACACTATCAGAGGTACAAGCTAAACCTACAGACTCTCCCTTTTGGAAGGGATTGATGAGGGTTAAAGAGGATTTTTTTAACGAGAGGTTTTTTAAGATCGGTAATGGCACTCATATCCGTTTTTGGGAAGATACATGGTTAGGAAATACACCATTAGCTCAACAATATCCATCCTTATATAGTATTGTGCATCATAAGAATGTAACAGTAGCTCATGTGTTAGCCCAAACACCCATGAATATCAGTTTCAGAAGGTTGTTATTGGGAAATAAATGGTCTCTATGGTTACAATTATGCAGGAAACTTATGAGGATTAATTTATCTGATGAGAAAGATCAATTTGTTTGGAAATTGACAACAAATGGTGTGTTTACCGTGAAATCTATGTATGAGGATCTCATGAATGACCATACCCCTTTCTTACGAAAATACCTTTGGAAAGTTAAAGTTCCCCTAAAGATAATTTTTTTTATGTGGTTCTTAAGCAATAAAGTTTTACTTACTAAGGATAATTTAACCAAAAGAAGATGGAACGGTTGTACAAAATGCGTTTTTTGTGGCGAACAAGAGACTATTGAGCATTTGTTCATCACTTGTCCTTTAGCTAAAATTCTTTGGCGTACGATCAATTTTACTTTTGCTCTCCCACCTCCATCCAATATTACCAATATGTTTGGTAATTGGTTGCATGGAGTTGATAGACAATCAAAGGCTTTCATCCGTATTGGGGTCTCTGCCTTATGTTGGTCTATCTGGAGGACAAGGAATGATATTATTTTTAACAAGAAACCTCCCTTTCACTTTTTGCAGGTTATCCATATGGTGTCACACTGGGTCCAGTTGTGGGCTCTTCTGTCACCGGAAGGACAGCGGGATGCTATGGCTACTGGATGCACACGGCTCCAGATGGTCGCTCAGGATATCTTGTGCCAGGCTGGCTGGCGTCACACTAGACGGTTACAATGAAGTGTAGTCCGTTTTCTCTTGTTTTCTTTCGCTGGTTGATTCTTGTATCAATCCTAGGCGATGCCTGAATTGTATTAACCTTGTTATGATACTCTATTAATAAAAGGCCGTGTGCATCATCATGATGCAGAAGCCGGGGTCATATTCCCCATTTCGAAAAAAAATGTCATACGAACAGAAACAAAGCAGATGACTTCTATGCATCGTCCTTGTGTTCTGTTTTCATATCAGATTTCCTTTCAAAAGAATAATACTAGGGAAAACTGAATAACAGTGCTTCTATGACAAGTCCTAGTAGATCGGTGAACCTAAACAAGTTCGAGTGCGGCCAGCATGCGTCCTTCTGCTGGGGTTTCCTTGTGCAACACCAGTATCATCTCAGCTCGTCTCTAACAGTAACACTGTAACTGGACAGCAAGCTTCCGTTTCTAGCCTGCATTGAAAACTTTGGTTAACTAGGATGCTTTATGCTTAACCTTTTCTTCCCCTCATCTCTAGACTTGGGTGAGAAAAACCAAGCATGCTGAAATATTCTCGACATAATCTGGAGAGCTTACATGCTTTGGCGAGGAAGGAGATGAACACGACGAGGAGTGCCAGCCCAGCCAAAATACCGACAATTATTGCCACGGTCCTCCCAAACTCGTCCCCGGAATAATCTGTCACCAAAGCAAATCAAATTGAGCTGAGCACCAACAAAGTGCTTCCTTTTTTCGTAGCGAATATATTCAGTAGAGTGGTGTGGCTGGATGCGGGTCTAGTTAGATACTTAGATTTGATCAGTATATATGATTAGTGCTCAATAGATCACTAGTGGCCTCTGTTTGTCTGGTTCAGTGAACGGATGGGCGTTAATCCATGCAATGCATGTTGACCAGTAATCAGACCATTAAGGTTGGGTTCGAACCAAACCATTCCTTGGTACACCACAAAAAGGCTAATTTGGAATATATTCGGCTTGTCCTCTTTATCAACTTTGGAATCTATTCTCATTTCCATATCACTTCACTTATGTCACTAGTTAGTGGATTGGCGGCATGGCAACCCCTAGGTCGGACATGATCTAGGATCCGTTTGTTTCAGATTCGAATTCGTGCGCCTCAAGCTTCACTAATCAACACAAGAATGTTACTACTAAGACATGCGTAAACCTATTCACATTTCATGCGTAAACCTATTCACATTTCTATTTGTGAGGAAACGTAGGAACTTGCTGAGATCTGATTGGCAACGTTAAATTTGATGATGATTTACTAATGCTTGACAAGTTAGCATGGTTTCACGAAGAGCGTGAGTACGTACATACCTTGGGAAGAACGGAAATCGTGGCCGTTCGCCCAGTACTTGACGTAGCACTGCTCCAGGTACACGTCGGCGGCCAGCGCGGAGCCGCACGCGTTCTTGAGCTGCAGCACCGCCTCGGCGAGGCACGCGGCGCAGTCGGGCGCCTTGATGTCGCCGATGCACTGCGCCACCCCCTCCACCGTGCCTGACGCGGCCAGCTTGTACCCCGTCGCCGCCTGCGCCTGCAGCTGCCGGAGCACGCCGTCGCGGCTCTTGAGGAACCCGGCGTCCTCGCTGGCGCCGGAGCTGCACTTGCGGTACGCGACGGTGTTGTCGGCGCGGCCGACGAAGTCGGTGGCGCCGTACCGCACGTAGCAGCCGTCGGCCTGCAGCGACGCGGCGTACGAGTTGGCGCACACGGCGCCGAGCCGCTCTGCAGTTTCCTGCACGCACACCGCGCAGTCGCTGGGGCTCAGGTCGCCGCGGCACTGGTAGAGGCCGTACGCGGTGGAGGCGGTGGAGGCTGCCTGTGCTGCTTGGCTGTCCGTGGCGGCGCTACCGCCGCCGTCGCCGGCGGTGAAGCTGTTGTACGTGGCGCCGGAGGACGCGGTGGAGGAGATGGACGTGAGGAGGGAGTTGAGGTTGTTCTCGAAGGCGGTGTTGCGCTCGTACTTGGACGGCGAGCACCCGGCGTAGACGAACGTGCCGATCGCGGCGTGGACGGTGGCCGTCGGTGCGGCGCGGAGGTGGAGGAGGAGGACTAGCATGGTCGCGACGTAGCTGCCGAGTAGAGGCATGGGTGAGGCCTCGATCGACTGTAACCGCGTGCGGAGCTCCGGCTTTGGTCCGGTTGCAGTCGGGCGCGCGCGCCGTCTCGATGAGTATCTCTTGGCTACTTGTCGGGCGAGCGATGCATAGACGTCGGATGTTGCTCCTACACCATCGCGGTCCGGTGCTCATGAGCGAGAGGGGCCTGGCGGAGTCTCAACAATAATTTGCTGCAATTCGAAAAAAAAACCATAATTTGCTGCCATTTTTTATTTTAAAACATTATACTGCCATTTTGACAATCAAAACTTGGCCCAAATTCACACAGGCTCAAAGCTCCATCGTGGGGAAAATGCTTTTCTCAAAAAGAAAAATCGGGACCCTTTATGTAAGTTGTACTGCCACCGCTGAAATGTCAACAAAGCTCTAGCTCCTTCGGGGCCTCTCCTGTTCAAAAAAAAAATCGGGGGAAAATGCCCACACGTGGTTCCTCTTCGGAGTTTGATTTGTTCCATGGTATGGTAAATTTGTTCATTACATCCATGCTTTGTTTTTGATTCAGTATTTCTTTTGTTTTTGCACTATTTTCGTTGTCCCACTTGCTTCAAAAATATGTTTCAATGTTTCCTTTGTGTCAACTATCTCCTCCAGCACGCTCCTCTCATAAATTTACATTCCACCAGTAGCCATGATTTGTTCCTTATGTGTTAAAAATTTGTTTTGCTTGGTTTAAAATTTTATTTCTCTTGTACTCCTGATTTGTCCTATGATGGCTACTAGTTTGTTCCACCTACTCCAAAATTGTCTTCCGCTAGTAGTCATGGCTTGTTCCTCATTGGCTTAAATTTTGCTATGCTTGGTCTATATTTTGGTTCATATGTAGTCCTGATCCATGTAGCTAAATTCATGCCCTGCTTGGTCTGAATTTGTGTTCCCACGTACACGCGATTTGTTCTATGATGCTAAAGTATTTTTTTGTTCTACTTAGTCCAAAATCATATTCCGCTACTAGTCGTGAGTTGTTCCTCATGGGCTTAAATTTTGTTTTGCTTGGTCTAAAAAAAATCCTCATGTACTCATGATATTTTCCCTGCACGTGTTAAAAGTTTGTTCTGCTTGGTCTAAAACTTTGTCCCTCTATACGCGTGACTTGTTTCATGGGGGTTAAATTTTTTTCCGCTTAGTGCAAAATTGTCTTCTGCTAGTAGTTGTGTTCTATTATTTCTGAATAATACCACATCGCTAATATAAAGAAATTCCAACATGTTTCTATGCAGCCACTAGCCCACCTTAGAGCATCTCTAGCAGATACGACGAATCGCAAACTCCAAATACGCGTATGGAGGACATCCCAAACATTGTTTGCGGGCTAAAAAAACGTCTCGCAGATCAGACACCGCAAAAGGAGCCTCTAAAATAGCATATTCTCCATCCTGGAGCCTTTTACATTTTTTGCATCCTTTATTCAACCTCTGCCTCGAGCCATCCTCTCGCGCCACCCGCTGCCGGCTGGCCACCTGCCCTGCCGCCCATGCCTGTTGCCAGCCGGCAGCCAACGCTCGTCCCGCGCCCACCCGCCTTGCGGCGGCTGCCCGCCGCTCGTCCCTGCCCGCCGACTGGCAGCCCGCTCCCGCTCCTAGCAGCCGCTCCACCAGCCGCCCCCTCCGTCCGCTCGCTCCGAATTCCAGCGAATTTTGGCCTGACTCCGGCGAATTTTGGTAGACTCCGGAGGTTGTACGGGCTGAAATTTTCTCCGCGCCAACGTGGGAGTCGATATGGGGTTCGCTCTCGGAAGGCCTCGTAGAACTGGGTAGTTGAGGTTTGTGCGACGCAAAACAGGATAGACTGGAAAAAATATTTCAGATGGGGGCCCGATACGGTGTCTAGACTAGCCATTTTTTTCTCTCCATAACCACAAAAAAGCAGGTATTATGCGAATGGAGGCTGGATGCGGTGTCTGCTAGAGATGCTCTTACCTGAACAAACTTCCCCGCAGCCCCACCGGTGCCCCTATTCCCCGCTGCAAAGCAAGAGGGAGGAGCACACGAACGCAACGCCTCCCTCGTGGGCTGCTCCCAAAACTGGTCCAATAAAAGGCATTGTTCCTTTTTCTTTTTTATTTACTTCCTTCTATTTCCAAAATAAAATCTTTTCCGCTTTAAAAAAAAATCGAATTTGAAAATTTTCATATTCAAACAATTTTCAAATTTGAATATTTTTCAATATGAACAATTTTTAAATTTGAACATTTTCAAAACTGGACATCTTCAAAATCTGAACATTTCTCAGAAATGAACATTTTTAAAATCCAAACTTTTTAAATCGTGAACTTTCTACAACTTCGATCAATATTCTAATCTTGACACTTTTTTAAAAAATTGAAAATCTAAACAAAACATCATAAAACCGAAAAACCTAGATAGGAAACAGCAAATCCACAAATGAAAAGGACCACCGAAACTCAAAACAATGAAAAAGGGTGGAAAATTGGTGCTAACTCGCTAGGGGGGCGACTCAACTACCTTCACTTGCAGGGGACGCATTCCGTCCAGCATGCGAGTCCCGATGACAACGGGTACCCATTACCCTCTTACCTATCGGGGTTTTACCCATTAGGGTAAGGGTGTGGTAGAAAAGTTTAACCCATGGGTAATTAAATGGTAAAAAAATCTCTACCCAATGGGTATGGCGGGTGTGGGTATGAGAATGCAAAACCCATACCCGCATACCCACCTACCCTTTATGTTACCTTATTCGAACCTTTATTGTAATCTTAAAATTTTTATGAACTTATGGAGTTGACAAGTTTGAATTATATTCTGGTATATTTATATGCAACTTATGTTTGGCTATAATGTTGTATTCTTTCATATATGAAGGGTTGTACTAAAATGCTATTTTTTCACATAGCTTGTGTTGTTTTGATGTTTATATTCATATGCCATACTGTTTTGCTATTTATTTTTTTATACATATGTTACATTGATGTTTCTCTTCATATACGTGATATGTTTTTCTGTTCCTTTTTCATATGTTATGATTTGCTGAATCAGTGAAGGAATGAAATATATATTGTTGGTTTTATTATATGGTGTGATATTATATTGCCTTGTTGCATTGTTTGGACTGCCTGGTGGGTATTGCCCATGGATTTTTTTACCCGTTCAGGTGCGGGTATGGGATAAAATCTGTACCCGATGCGGGTGCGTGATACGTCTCCAACGTATCCATAATTTCTGATGTTCCATGCTTGTTTTATGACAATACTTACATGTTTTTCTTGCACTTTATGATGATTTTATGCGTTTTCCGGAACTAACCTATTAACAAGATGCCAGTGCCAGTTCCTGTTTTCTGCTGTTTTTGGTTCCAGAAAGGCTGTTTGGGCAATATTCTCGGAATTCGACGAAACGAAGACCAAACATCATAATTCACCGAGACGGACCGAGGACACCGAAGGGGAGTCGGAGGGGAGGCCTGGGGCCCCCACACCATAGGGCCGCGCGGGCCAGCCCCTGGCCGCGCCGGCCTATGGGGAGGGCACCCTGTCGCCCCTCCTGCGCCGCCTCTTCGCCTATTTAAGCCCTTTCGACCTAAAAACGCACCACATTTTGACGAAACTCCAGAAAGACTCCAGGGCCGCCGCCACCATCGCGAAACTCCAATTCGGGGGACAGAAGTCTCTGTTCCGGCACCCTGCCGGGACGGGGACACTACTAGGAAAAGGCCTAGCCGTAATACTGCCAGCAGTGGCGCACCATGACTGCCGTGCGCCACTACTACTTAGCAGTGGCGCACCACAAAAAGGTGGGCCACTGTTACAAAAGTAGTAGTGGCGCACCTTGATAGTGGTGCGCCATAAGTAAGTGGTGACAGGAGGCCAGCTCCTACCCCAACCTAGTAGTGGCGCACGTCAGAGGGGTGCGCCACTGCTACATTTCTTACCTATGGCGCACGTTGGTGAGGTGCGCCACTGCTAGGAGCCCGTTTAGAGATGATAGGCTTAGCAATGGCGCACTTCGTCGGTGCGCCACTGCTACATAGGTTACCTATGGCGCATGTCAGCTCGGTGCGCCCATTGCTAGGGGGTGGCCGGAGCCCATTTAGAGATGAGAGGCTTAGCGGTGGCGCACCACTTATCGGTGCGCCATTGCTATGTCACCCTAGCGATGGCGCACTGCTAGGTGGTGCGCCACTGCTAACCCGGGACCATTTCCTGCTTTTAACCCTCCACTCACATGTGCCACCCACTTTCCCCAAACACTCTTCCACCACCACCTCCCACCAAATCTGGATCTGGTCGTGTTGCCCCTCCTTCCCACCTCATTTTCACCTCTTCATTCACCAAAATTAAGTTGGTAAACTTAATTTTCTTCATAGGTAAGTAATGGTGAAGCTTTCTTAGCTCAATACCCTACTCAATCTCAACTTTTTACCTCATCCAACACTCTAGGTCTCGCCGTATCGGTAACTTTGTTGGTTTTATGCTTTGTGTGTGACCGGTTCCGATCGTCTTGCACACACGTCATGCACATATGTTATGTGCGAAGCTCGATGATAACGCACATGCGCGAAAAGCGTCACGTGCATGTGTGTTGTATGCGAAGCCTCCGGATCCACATGTGTTGTATATGCGAAGCCTCCACACATGTGTTGCATGTGTTTTTGTTTGCAGGGATTTGAAATGCGATGGAGTTGCCAATATTTTGCCGAAACGTTGATTCATTTCTGTTTCGGCGAATGTTGGGCATACTACGCATATACATGTCCTATTTTTAGGGAAGGTCATGCCAAAATTTTCTTTTGGTATGCTAAGATATCCATTTTATCTATATCCGCAGGCGACCATGGTCCGCATGATGAGTGAAGGCGTTGTGGCTAGGTTTTTGAAAGCCGCGACAGCCGAGATGATTAGAAATAACCAAAAGGAGATAAGATGTCCGTGTCGAAGATGCAAGCTAACGAGCCTTATGGACCCTAAAGCCGATATGGTGCGGGACCACCTTCTCATGCGTGGTTTCATGGATGGCTATCGGTGGGAAGGCGACGAAGATGATTATGAATTTGTCCATGGGAATTCAACAAGAAGTAAGGAAGGAGGTGATCAGGATGTAGAAGATCTCGGGCATGATCAGGATGTAGAAGATCCCGGAGATGATGATGACCACAATGTAGGAGATCCTGGACCTGATGATGAGGAAGATCAAGATGGAGGTCATCAAGACGATCATGAAGATGAAGACGATGGACCATCGTCGATGGACCAGGTGCGGGACCCTTATCTTCAAGAGCTGCTTCTCAGCGGACGAGTAACGCAAGAGCTGCCGCCCGAGAGAAAGCCAAGATGGATCAAGCTGGAGGTAGACGCTGTTACTCCATTGTATGAAGGATGCAGGCCGGAGGATACCCGCCTGAAAGTAACGCTCATGGCTCGGGAGATGAAGGTAAAGCACAAAATGACCGACACATCCTTCAACGACAACATGTCATTCGGCAGGAACGTCTTCCCAAAGGTAACACGTGTCCGACTAGTATCGAGGAGGCCAAGAAAATCGTGTGTCCTCTGGATTTACCGCATGTGAAATACCATGTGTGCTTGAACGATTGCATCATTTATCGGAACGAGCACGCGGAGTGTACCATATGTCCGGAGTGCGGCGTCAGTCGGTACAAGAAGGGGAAGAAAGCTCCTCGGAAGGTGGTGTGGTACTTTCCAATCACTCCTCGTACGCAGCGGTATTTCGCGGATCCTAAGCAAGCAAAGCTAATGCGGCGGCACGCGGAGATGAGGAAGGGAGAAGATGACGCGGATGATCCGAAGAAAAAGAAAAAGGACAGGATGTTGAGACACCCTTCGGATGCTAGCCGATGGAATGCGTTGAACCTCGAGTACCCAGAATTTGGGGACGATCCTAGGAACATAAGGCTGGGCGCGAGCACCGATGGAGTCAATCCGTTTGGCAGTTAGAGCAGCACGCATAGCACCTGGCCCGTGTTTGTGTGGATGTACAACCTCCCCCCCTGGTTGTGCATGAAGAGGAAGTACATTCAAATGAGTATGCTAATTGAAGGGCCGAAACAACCAGGGAACGACATCAATCTGTATATGGGGCTTCGTAAAGAGGAGCTAGCCACGCTATGGGACACGCCTGCCAATACGTGGGACGCCGCCGCGGAAGAATATTTCCCTATGAGAGCCGCACTGCTCACGACAGGTGCACGACTTTCTCGGTTACGGATATGTCGCGGGGCAGGTGGTCCACGGATTCAATGCATGCGTAAGGTGCATGGACGACACAACGTACCGCCAGCCTAGATAGAGATCCCGGGTCCTCGAAAACGGTGTTCATGGGACATCGAAGGTGGCTTCGCGAGGACGACGCATGGAGGAAACGCAAGGATCTGTTCGATGGTGAAGACGAACCCCGAAGACGGCCACGTACGAGAAGCGGCGAGCAAATAGACGAGCTATTGAAAAAATTGGAAAGAGTGCCCACCGCCGGGAAAGAAGCGAAAGGCGCCGGAGCCGCTGCTTAAGGTATGGAAGACGAGGTCTGTTTTCTGGGACTTGCCGTATCGGAAGATCCTCCGTGTGCCTCACAGCCTTGATGTCATGCACATCACGAAGAACGTGTGCGAGAGTCCGCTTGGTACCCTCCTCAACATGCCAGAGAAGACCAAAGATGGGCCGAAAGCAAGGTACGACTTGCAATCAATTGGGATCAGGGAGGAGCTTCACGCGGGACGCCCTAATGATGATGATGATGATGACGATAATGAGGCGGAGGACACGCAAAGTCGTCGCAAGGGCAAAAATGCCAAAAAGATTGAATATTACTGCCCCCCCGCGTGCTTCACTCTAAGTCAGAAGGAGATCGAGCAGTTTTTCGACTGTCTCCTAGGAGTAAAACTTCCCTACGGTTACGCGGGGAAGATAAGCAGGTACCTAGACAAAGCGAAGCGAGAGGTTCGGCGGGATGAAGTCTCACGACCGTCACGTGCTGATGACGCAGATACTTCCGGTTGCAATCCGTGGGATCATGGACGCGCACGTCCGTGAAACGCTTTTTGGCCTATGCAACTTTTTCAACGTCATCTCTCGGAAGTCTGTTGGCGTGAGGCAACTTAGAAGGCTACAGGAAGAGATCGTGGTGATACTGTGCGAGCTTGAGATGTACTTCCCGCCCGCTTTCTTCGACGTTATGGTGCATCTGCTGGTACATATCGTGGAGGATATCATCCAAGTGGGGCCGACGTTCCTGCACAGCATGATGCCGTTGGAAAGGATGAATGGTGTCATCAAAGGGTACGTTCGCAACAGGGCACGTCCAGACGGAAGCATAGCCAAGGGCTTTCTGACCGAAGAGTGCATCTCCTTCTGCACGAGTTATCTAGAAATCGAGAACCCCGTTGGCCTGCCCGTAAACAGGCATCTCGGGAAGCTCGCCGGATGGGGTCACCGCGACGGTAGCCGCGAAATGCATGTCGACTTCAAGGGTCGAATCGCCGACTTTGAAAGAGCAAACCTAGTCGCGCTACAACACATAGACGTGGTCGATCCTTGGGTGGTAGAGCACAAAACCTTCATCGCAAAGACGTACAGTGATGAGGGCCAACAGAGGACGGACGAAGATATAATCAAAGAGCACAACTCAACCTTCACGCGGTGGTTCAAGGACAAGATGCTGACGTACCCTATAGACGAGGATTCTTCTGCGGAAGAAAAACTCATATTCGCCTTGTCACAGGGCGCCGAACACAACCTGGATGACATTTCGGGCGTACGATATCAATGGCTACACATTCTACACCGAGGAAAAGGACATGAAGAGCGATTATCGGAACTCCGGGGTAACGATGGAGTCCTACACCGGTGACGTCAAGCGGAGATACTACGGAAAGATCGAGGAGATCCGGGAGCTGAGCTACGCCGGAGAGAATGTGCCGATGTTCCGTGTCGGTGGGCCAAGAACGTCATAAAAGAAGACCGGCATTTCACCACCATGGTTATACCCGAAGCCAAATCCAAGACAGCGGGCGCAAAGGTCACCGCGAAATATGAGCCATGGGTACTAGCTTCCCAAGTGGACCAATGCTTCTTCATTACCGACCCGCAAAGCCCAGCCGTGTTGTCGTGAGGAGAGGCAAAAGGAGCATCATCGGAATGGATGGAGCCGCCAACGAGCTAGACTTTGACCGAGTACGGCGATCCGAAGATGGAAGATGACGACGACGATGATGAAGAACCATACACAACAAGAAGAAGCAGGACCACCCTACCTAAAGGCCGTCCATTCAAGAGAAGAAGTCTAGGAGTTCCGGGGCTAAATTATTCAACCGCGAGAAAGAAGGGCAAGAAGATTGTGAAAAGATAATTATGTATCATTTTCTTGTATGAATAATGGATGTCATATTGTTAATCTACACATTGTACCGAATCAAAATAGACATATAATTTATATTTTTGGATATTTTCTAGATTCTATAGTATTTTAAATATTCTACATATTATAATTATTTATGTCTTTTATTTTGGTGTATTATGCTATGTACTATAGTGTTAAATCAATTTAATGAAAAAGTGAAAAAAATGGGGCCGCCAGGGTTCGGACCTGGCCGGCCAGGTTTGGCAAACCAACCAAGGGACACAGCCAGTGCGGTACTAATCGATTTCTGTCAAACCCTGGTCTGTTTGCGTTTTGACCCAAACCTATACTGGTAGTGGCGCACCCCTAGAAGTGCGCCATTGCTAAGCCTCATAGTGGCGCACCCCTGGAGGTGCGCTATTGCTAAGGGGGTCTGTGACTTAGACAAAAATCCCCGGCCCGTCTCGACCATCCTCCCCATTCCCCACTCGATCTCGATTCACCGGCGCCACCTCCCACCGGCGACGCCCTCTCCGACGCCACCTCCCACCGGCGACGCCCTCTACGACGCCACCTCCCACCGGTGGCCGCCCCTCCCTCGATTCACCTCGGACCCCGGCGACGCGCGCAGACCCCGGCGACGTCGCGCAGGTACCCCTCGATTCACCTCCCCGCCGGCGGCCGCCTCCCCCCTCGATCCCCACCCGCCTCACGGTCTCGCCCCCAAGCAGATCCTCTCAAGCTCGCCGCGGAGCAGGAGCAGCACGTGGGCGTCCTCATCTGCGACCTCGTCGGCATCCTCGTCTGCGACCTCCTGCCCCATCTCGCCGCAGAGCACGAGTAGGAGCCACCGCTCGACCGCTGACGCCGCCACGCCCTCGACCGCTGACGCCTTCCAAGGTAGCCACCACGCCCCTCCTCCTCCTCGATGTTAACTGCTAAGAGTCACCAGTTGCTTGCTACTGCTGCTGCTCCCCCTCGAGCCGGTGCTGCCATGTCCCTGCTGCTGCTAGAAAGGCTGCTCGTGTTGCTCCTAGCTTTCTGCTGCTAGGTTGCTGCTAGGTGCTGCTGTTAGGTGCTGCTGCTATTAGGTGTTGCTGCTAGAAATGAGAGAACCTTGGGTAGCACATTGTTCAGTAGACCTGTGGGTACCATGTTTAGAGTTCAATAAGAGAACAAAACTCTCTTAGGCAGATTAATTCAAAATTATAAATGTTATAGCTGGCAATCAAAAAGGCAGTACTCCAAGAATAGAACAACTGTTTATCATGTTGCTTAAGGATTAGTTTTTGCTTGCTTGATGATGTTGTTCAACCATGTTGTTGCTTGCTTGCTGATGTTGTTCTGGTTCCTAGATGTTGCTTGCTGCTACACTAGCTATTGCATGCTACTGGTATCTTCCTGCTGCTTCTAGTTGTCTGTTGTTGGATTGCTTGCTCGTCTGCCATGTCCCCGCTGCTCGCTGCTAGCTAGGTGCTCCCCTTTATGTAGTCATCCAACTCTGCTCTTTTATTAATCCTAGCTACCATGTTAGTTTTTGCTTACTGGATGAAAACTTGATGTTCTTGCTGCATATGTGTATCATTTAAATACACACCTTATATTATTTTAAATTGGAGCAGTAGTAGATATCTAGTGATTTTAAGCTACTGACTATTATGTATTTGACATTGCATACTCTATTTCGAAAATAACATGGAAACTAAAAAAGAATTAGTAGTTACTATGCTATTTGCAAAATAGCAGGAAAACTAAAAGATACAACATACTACTGCTGATTTAACTACAAAAGAACTAGTAATGAAGAAGAAGCATGGCACTATGAGCACCAGCACTCCTACTTCTGTTAAGCTAGTATATTATTTTTTTTAGAAGAAATGCATTGCAAAATGGGTGTAATTATAGGAATATGTTGTTGCATGAATTTTTGCATTCTATATTTTGGAAATCATGGGTTTTCAAACAATCTGCATAGCTTCTTTTTTTTAGAGGTGAGGTGCTGCTAGGTGCATGTGCTAGGTAACTCTTTTATTTTTAGAGTTCAAAGCTTACTGAATTTTTATTTTGAAAATTTGCAAGGCTTGGAGCAGGAGCAGGACAAGCACGGCGCCGTCGCCCTTGACTGCTAACGCCGCTGCAGAAGACCACCGCCGCATCCTCCAAGGTAGCCCTCTAATAAGCTTGCTGCTGTACATTTATTTGCTCTCTAATAAGCTTGTTGCTGTACCCTTTATTTGGATAGCCATTTTGTACTAGCTTGGTAGGGAGATGTCTTAAGTGCACAACTTAAGGGCAGATTGAACAACTTCATATTTAAGAACTGCATTTTTGTACTAGCAGTCATCATCAAATGAAATGGTTACTGAATTTTTCAGAGTTGAAAATGCCAGTTGTTGTGAAAGTGATAGCATTGATGTTCTTTTATTTCCGCTATAGTAGTTGCAAGTGTATCTCTTTTTATTTCCAGAGTTCAAAGCTTACTGAATTTTTATTTTTATGTTTTGCAAGGCAGAGTTGAGCACCTGACCACCGGCCTCGCATCTTCCTCGTCCTAGAGCAACACGTCAGCTCTCCGTGACTCCCCGCGACTCACGGTGAGCAACACCTTAGGTCTCCTGCTTGCTGGTGCTGGTGTTGGCTGCTAGCTGCTGCTGGCTGATGCTGCTGGTAGTTGTTGCTGGTGTTAGCTGCTGCTAGCTACTAGCTGTTGCTGCTTGCTGTTGATGCATGCTGCTAGCTGCTAGCTGCTGTTGCTGCTTGCTGTTGATGCATGGTGCTAGTTGCTGCTGCTTGCTTGCTGTTGATGCATGTTGCTGCTTGCTCTGGATCTGTTGTTGCTGCTTGCTTGCTGTTGGTGCTCAGCTGGTGTATATGGTGTCATATTCTTGTGCATGTGCCATGGTGCTCAGGCTGGTGTATATGAGGAACAATTGTACATGTGCCATGGTGCTCAGCTGGTGTATATGGTGTCATTTTCTTGTGCAGGGATCGACAGAGTTGCCCACTATCGCCGAAATGTTGATTCATTTCCGTTTCGGCGAAAATGGGGCACTCATATATCCATAAATTAGCATAGGTCATGCCCAATTTTTCCGTGAAATCTTGCGCTAACTTTATGCATTTTTTCCTACTTAGTTCGAACATGGCCAACAACGAAGAGGCCGGCGGCAGCGGTAGCAAGCCATTCTGGATGCTAACCGATGAAATGGAGGTGATGGAGTCACAACCTCGCCGCGACGACGGCGAGGATGATGGCACCGATCCGGAGTACCGAGCGGACGATGCCGCCGAGGATGACACCACTGATGGTGCCGCCGAGGATGACACCACGGATGGTGCCGGCGAGGATGACACCGGCGCACCGAAGAAGCTACGGAGGGAGCGTCGCCCGAATGTGCTCAGCACCGTGAAGCAGGCATTCACCGAAGTGAACGCCACTGGGCTTCCAACGGCGCCCCACGATTTAGTCAAAGGGTACTCTGCCCAACTCGGGTGCATCCTCCGGAGCACGGTCTCGATCAACACCGAGAACCTCGGGCATCCCGACCGAGCGAATTTGCGCACCCTCCTCTTCAAGAAGCTGCACGAACGATACGAGTTCCCGGTGGACTGCTCAGAAAAGCGTCTCATGCGGAACAAAGTGCACAATGCCGCCCTCACGAAGATGAGCACCGCCCTCGCTAGTTGGAGGAACCGAGTGAAGAAAATGATTAATAGTGGTGAGAGTTACGAGAAGATCAAGGAGTCAAATCCCTCGATCACCGAGCAAGACTACGCTGATTTCAAGATCAAGTGCGAGAGCGAGTCAACGTCGGATTCTAGTCAGTGGGGGAAGAACATGCGAAAACTGAACTTAGGCACCCACAAACTTGGTCCTGGCGGTTTTAGGGTGGCGCAACCGAAATGGGACGCCGCGGATGAGGAGCGTGTGAAGAACAGCCTCGAGCCCCTCTTCCCGCAATACAAAAACAAGCAAACCAGGAACTTTCTCCTGGCCCGGTACCGTATTGACCCGGAAACAAAGGAGCTCACCACCACTCCGGATGTGAAGGAGTTTGAGGCTCTTCTGGTAAGGAATGCACCCGCTTAATTAGCTCCTTTATGGTTGCATTCTTATTGATGAATCCAAATTTCTAAATGGTTCATGCATGTTCCTCCCGTAGGCTAAGGAGGTCGCTGCGGATAGTGAAAAGGAAGCTAGTAGCGGCGCGGGGTCCACGAGCTCCTCGCAGTGTGCTCCTTGGGACAACCCTTTAAATAGGGCGTTGAATGCCCACAAGAAGAGGGATCCATTGAGTAAGCCGACGTCGGCTGGTCGTGTGGTCGGCGAAGGATGTTCTATGAAATGGTCGAGAATACTATAAGTCGGGAAAAAAGGAGAAAAAGGCCACCATCGATGAGAAGGAGGTCGCACAGCTCAAGGCACAAGTTGCGCAGATCCCGACATTGGTCCAGGAGCAAGTGCGGCAACAAGTGCAACATATCGTGGAGACCCAACGAGAGGACGCAACGACAGGCAAGTGGAGGACCAAGTGGGCACGACGCTTAGCTCCATCATCCCTACCTTGGTTGCCGGTCCGGACGCGTGGTATAGGGGAGGAAAAAGGGGCCTCCCCCGGTTCCCAGTTTCACGGGCAGCAACTCCCACAACGTGGAGCCATCGGTGAGTCCGCAGGCGGCAACAATGGTGTCTCCGGCGGCGCCAACATTGGTGGCTCCCGCAGCGCCAACCTTGGTGGCTCCGGCGTCGCCAACCTTGGTGGCTCCCGCGGCGCCAACCTTGGTGTCTCCCGCGGCGCCATTACTTCAGCTCAATGCACCCGTCGCTGCGGATAATACGCCGCCCGGCACCGCGCCAACAAGCGGCCACTCCATCAGTGGCACGCCCGCCGCCGGCGGTGCCTCGACCTTAGCCGAGCCGGACGCCATCACGGTAACCAACCCTCGTCTCCGATGACTTCCATATCCTTGCCTTTGACTACGCTAGCCATCCCTAACGCCGTACATGTTTTCCGCGGGGTGCCGTCGCCGACGTCCCATGCACTCTCCTGCATTTTGTGAACGGCGAGTTGATCGATGTTGCCAAGGCAAAAATCGTTCAACCGAGCAACCGCCGCTACACGGTGTACCCATGGCACCCGACGTGTATAGGATTCAAGCTGGTTCGGGTGCTTAGTGGCTACGACGACGTGGTACCTCCCTTTCAACCCCATGGCGCCGACGCAGATGAGGTCCTTACCCTCCACCAATGCTTCAATTGGTCCATGGTTTGGCCAAAGAGCCGGATTCGTTTGGGGGCGAGCGACACCACCCCACGGACAGCACCCTAAGCCGTGCCGGCGCCAAGCCATGGCAAGACCACCCCAACGGTGCCGCCATCAGCCGACGAGGACATGCATATGGCACAGGATCCGAACGATGGTCCGGACGAGGACGATGACGTTCGCCAACCCGGACTGCAACTTCGATTTTGGGGTGATGGACTACGATCTCAGTAGCCAACCCTCTCAAGCTGCCGCCGAGGGGAAAACCTATTGCAACAAGCGGCGCCTATTCTCGTTCTCAGGAGACGCCTCCAGCTGCCGACTTCACCGAGACTCAGCCGATAGCCGAGGTGAGAAGTGTTATCAGTCCTAACACACTGAAGAAGGCTTGCGAAGAGGAGAATGCAGTCCCAGTAAATATAAAGCCGAAGGGACGGAAAAGAAAGAAGAAGGACGACAAGTCTGCCGAGCCAGCCGGCACCTATCCGTGCTCGGGACGGGCCACCGGTGCCCAAGAATATCGAGGCGAGGGTGCATGTGTCGGGTGAGCGGATGCTAATTCAAAGATTGTACGATGCTGCACCCGGTCCTATGCGATCTCTGGTTGACGGTATTCAGTTTATGGAGGAGCGGCGTCTCAGGGAGAAAGATAATGGATACCCAGTGTATATTGCCAAGGTGCCCTCGGTCCATGGCTTTGTCGATAGTGGCTTCGCGGAGAAGATCTTCCTGCGGTATGATGACATCTTCGCCATGCTGAACAGCTTATCCGCTGCACTACACCTTCATTCGCCTATACTCGCTCGGCAAGGCGATGCGGATCATTAGACACAACATCCCGGACATCGCGATAGCCGACCCCTTCTACATGCGTGCCGTCCACTTGGCCACCGCCGGAGACCGGGCAGTCGCGAGTGGATACCTCAAAGACTTCTTTCTAGCGAACCAGAAGAAGTGTAACATCCTCCTGCCTGTATTTCCCGAGTAAGTCACCCCCTCACCGTACCGGTCTTAACTCATGATTTTTTTAGATTTCAATCGTCATGTTCTTAAACATTATGTGTTCTACGCAGAGACAAAACCTGCACACTCATCTCCATAACCCCGAAACATTCCGTGGCCACATACCTCGATGCGGACGGTAAGTCAACCACGAACTACACGAATGTCAAGGGCGTACTTGATGATGCTCTCAATGCCTACGTCAAAGCGAAAGGCAACATGCAGAGGCCAAATGTTAGGTACGGGAAGCATGTGTTCAAGCACCAAACAAAGTTTCCCTGCGTCAAGAAGCCGCCTTCTAGTAACAAGGATGCCTACTACGCCCTCTATCACATGGATAAGTTCATACGGGACCAGCAGCAGCTTACGCTACCCGAGCATCTCGGAGACCGGGCCAACAAATTGGCGCGGGTCCCTGACGACGGCATCAAGCAAGACTTCTTCCGCATCCAAGTAGAGTTTTGTGAAATCATCCATCAAGATGTCGTTAGAAGCGCGGGGGAGTTCTTCGCCGGCTACCAGCCGTCAAACAGTGACATAGACTGTTGGGGGGATGACCCCCGGTATGCCAAAGGCATGCCAAACCGGATGGCTTGTGCCATCAAGATACCGGTTTAATGTTCGTACCGGAACCTAAGGATAAGAGTTTAGCTAAGTGGAGCTAAGCCGGTATCCCCAAGAGGGGTATACCGGAACCCGGTAAAGAAGATACCGGAAAGGAGAGCCTGTCGGCAGGACTGGTCAAAGATTCTCTCCAGAGCTAGAAGACAAAGATGAGCTAAGCAAAGTAACTTTAGACGAAGGGCTGACGATAAAGAGAAGGGTGACGGTTAAAGAAGCCGGAGGACGTCAGCGCCCCTGATTAAAGAGGACTCCGGTGTCATCTATGATTAAAGTAGCTTTGTAAAGTAGTTTGTCTAGTCAAAGATGCCATTAGGGTTTCTTCCGATGTAAGCCACCCTCTCCCCTATATAAGGAGAGGGGGTACTGCCTCCTACAGGCGCGAGACCACAGAACAGCTTGTGCTGAGAAACTTGTAACCATGTTGAGATCAATGAAGCTAGCGATCTAGTAAAGAGTTCTTCCTCTTGTCTCTCTTCTTGCATACCGGCCTTTGGTTGTGTTCTTGAGGAAAGCATCCGGAAGTTCTTCCCATCTAATCGCAAACCCTCCCCCGAATCCTCATACGTCCATTCGGCCCCAACTTAAGCCATCCTATGGCATCTGCTCGTTCACCACGACCACAGTTGGCGCCCACCGTGGGGCATGAAGTGGCGCATGCTGGAGTTCACATTCGGGCGGGCCTCCTCGAGTTCTCCGGCGAGCGGACGGTGTCCGCGCTCGTCCAGAGCTTCTACTCCATCGACTTCATCAACGACAACGCAGGCTGCTTCGCCAACGGCGGCATCTTCCCCAAGAACGGCCGCATCATCGAGTTCGGCAGCCACCGCATCTACTTCGGCACCGTCCCTGTGCGCCAGCGCCTCTCGCCGGTGCTGGTGGCACCGGACCCTCCAAGATGGCTCTGTGCTGGTCGCGCCCCCGGCAGCGTCGAGGTAATGATGACCGGTATGGCTGGTGCAGGAAAGGAGATTGCGGCTGAAGGTGCTGGTCGCGCGGTTTCGACCCGTGCGGCTAAGCCACCGCTGGAGCGCGACGCAGGCACGCCGGGAGCATCTTCCGCGCCACCGGCAACGCCTCTCCAAACGGCGATGAACGAGCTGGCAACCCCCATCGCGCAGAACATCGACCCGGCAGCGGCTCAGGCGGAGTTGGAGGCGCAGCGCCTGAGGATACTCGAGAGCGGCAAAGACGTCGTCAAGGCGCAGCGCGAGCTGAACCTAACCGTACGTGAGTATAACGCTGCCCATGGCTTTGCTTCTGTTAGCGCTCATGCTGCTAGGATACCGGAAAACCGGCTTAAGGCTCGCAATCTAGACCAGGATTTGCGTAAGGAGATTCTTACCGGCAAGAGTACCTCTGCATCTGTTAGCATTGTAGAGAAACCTAAGTACAGCAGTCCGGATAAAACCATAAAAGCTGCTAAAGCCGCTGTAGATCTGTGTGACTCGCTTACCGGAGAGGCTCTGCAAAGCAACAAGAGCGTGTCGGAGAGCTGCTAGATATCGTAGAGCAGCGAACGCCGAGCAGCCGTGGCTAAGCTGAACAAGGCTATAGCCTCGAAATCCGCGCGTTCAACAAAGAATGCCGGAAGCAAGTCCCATGGGCAGGCCTCGTCCCCCCATCCGGACGAAGAAAAGAAAAAGAAGTGAACGCACGGCGGATGATCGTGTATGATCCGGTCCTTGCCGGTAAACAAAAAGCCGGGCAACACGATGCCGGTAAAAAAGCCAAGGGGCAGAACGGGGCTACGCCAAGGAAGGCTATGCCGGAAACAATCATGCCGGTAGACATGAAACCGGGTAAAACTATCCGGCTGCAAGGGCAGCGTACGATGATGATGAGGAGGAGATGCCTCCACCAAGGTACCGGCAGGCAAGGGCCGCGGCACCAGAACGTTACGATGAAGCCGATTCTAACAGACCGGCAGCATACCGGAACCCGTTGGGGGAACGCTTGGGAGAGAGATACCTGCCGGAACGGGATGCGAGGCACCGTCTGGATAGAGTGTACTTATCAGAAATGATCGAGGAGGAAGGTCCTCCAGGTCCAAAGTGCTTTGGCCCAAGAATCATGAGAGAAAAACCACCAGTTCGCAACTTCACGTTGCCCCGAGACACAAAAACGTACGATGGCACTACGAAGCCGGAAGATTGGCTCGCGGATTACGTGACCGCGGTATACGTCGCAGGCGGTGGAGGAACCGTAGCAGGAGGAGGAAACCGGCGATGGGCCGTGAGGATCATACCATCGTTTCTGGTTGGACCGGCAAGAATCTGGCTAAACAACTTGCCGGCAGGAAGCATAAATGGCTGGCTGGATTTTGAGGAGGCTTTTGTGAGCAATTTCAGCAGCACCTACCAAAGGCCAAACAGGCCGCAGCAACTTGCTCTGTGTGTGCAACGCCCAAACGAAACAGACCGGGATTATCTGGCCCGGTGGAACACCACAAGGAACTCTTGTGAAGGGGTAATCGAGGCACAGGCCATTGCTTGGTTTAGCAAGTGGATGCAAAAGAGGTTCGCCGTTGTGGCAAAAGCTGCAGCGGAACATGCCGACGACGTTGGCAGAGATGATACGTGTGGCGGATAACTATGCGTTGGGAGACCCAACGCAGCCGGCGGTACAACCCGAACCGGAACAGCTACGCCAAGAGCAACACCGGGACAACCGGAATAACAAAAGGAGGGAAGATTTTCCGGATCGAAGGTACGGTCCGCAGCAAGTTGCTGCTGTGCAGGAAAACTCTGATGCCAGCGGCAGCCAGAGGCAAAGAACCGGATCGCAGCCATGGGCGGGTCCAAAGAAACAGTGGGTGGAAAAGAAACCCTGGGTCCAGAAAAGAAACTGGCAAGAACCCGCAAAGTACACCATGGAAGCAGCCATGGACCAAACCGTGCCGGTGGCACACACCGAATCCGGCACACCCGTCAAACCATCCGACGAAGGATTGTACCTGGACAAAGTACTTGATGGAAAAGGGGCGGTAAAAGATGCCCAAGGGCGAGGAGGCAATGCAATGATGCCACCACCGGACATGCCGCGGCAGCAACAGCTACCGCCACCACCGCCGCTTACCGGGCCAAACGCTTTACCGGTGCAGCCGAACCGGCAGCAGTACCAGCAAGTTAACCGAGTGGAGCAAGATGATAACCAACCACCTCCACCGGCACCTTTAGGCCGGAATGTTTACGAAGACCCGCATCTATGCTGCGTTGTTTTTGTCACTGAGCCGACAGACAGGCAAAGTATGCATCGCCGCTCCATGGAAGTAAATGCAGTGATGCCGGCAGTGCCCAGATACATGCAGTGGTCCAACCAGGAAATTGCTTGGTCGATCAAGGATCACCCCAAAATCATGCCGAATCCGGGCGGATATGCTCTTGTTGTGGACCCAATCATGAAAGGGCCGCAAACTCGAGTGAAGTTCAGCAAGGTGCTGATAGACAATGGCAGCAGCATCAACATCATGTACAAGCACACCATGCATACGCTGGGCATAACAGAAAACATGCTTCAGCCAACGCGCACAACGTTCCATGGAATCGTTCCGGGTTTGTCCTGCGCACCGGTTGGAAAGGTCCGGGTGGACGTGTCGTTTGGAGGACGTGACAATTGCCGGGTTGAGAACCTGGAGTTTGAGGTGGTGGACTTAGATAGTCCATACCATGCTCTGCTGGGGAGACCGGCGCTGGCGGCCTTCATGGCCTCGACCCACACGGCGTATCTCAAGATGAAGATGCCGGCACCTCGTGGACCTCTAACTGTGGTGGGAAATTACAAGATCTCGTTGGAAACAGCATCTGCCGGATCGAACCTAGCGGAATCGCTGGTGATCGCAGAGGAAAAGAAAAGGATGCAAACAGCTGTTGCGTCGGCTCGATCCTCACGCGTTGAGCTTAGCGGCAATGAGTGCAAGTCTGAGTGCTCCGGCGTTCAAACCGTCAAAGGAAACAAAGGACATTGTGCTGGATCCGGCTTACCCAGAGCGCACCGTTCGTATCGGTGCCGGCCTCGATCAAGCATAGGAAAGCGCGCTCGTCAGCTTCCTCCGTGAGAATCGGAATATCTTTGCCTGGTCAACTGAAGATCTGGTAGGTGTTCCGAGGGAGCTGGCTGAGCACTCCTTGAACGTTCGGAAAGATGCCAAGCCGGTGCGACAACCCTTGCGCCGGTTCGCTGAAGATAGAAGAAAGATCATAGGAGAAGAGGTAACCAAACAGCTTGTTGCCAAATTCATTGTGGAGGTCACGCACACAGAGTGGCTGGCCAATCCGGTGATGGTTGAAAAGAAGAAAGATGAGAACCTGGAGGCAAAAGCTCCGAAGGTGTGGCGCATGTGCATCGACTACACCAACCTGAACAAGGCTTGCCCAAGAGATCCTTTCCCTTTGCCACGGATCGATCAAGTGATTGATTCAACCGCTGGGTGTGAGTTGTTGTCCTTCCTGGATGCCTATTCCGGTTTCCACCAAATCCCCTTGAAAAAGGAAGATCAAATAAAAACTGCGTTCATTACCCCGCACGGGGCTTACTGCTATATCACTATGCCTTTTGGTTTGCGCAACGCTGGTGCAACGTACCAGCGCTGTATGCAAAAATGCTTGTTTGATCAAATCGGAAAGAATGTGCAGGTGTATGTGGACGACATCGTGATAAAAACTAAGGTAAAAGATACCCTGATCGATGATCTCCGGCAAACGTTTGATAACCTAAGAAGGTTCCGGATGAAACTCAATCCGGCAAAATGTACCTTCGGTGTTCCTGCCGGCAAGCTGCTGGGTTTCCTCGTCTCAAGCCGAGGCATTGAGGTCAACCCGGTTAAGATTAGGGCAATTGAAAGAATGACAATCCCACAGGATCTGAAGGACATACAAAAGTTTACCGGAAGCTTAGCATCGCTAAGCCGGTTCATAAGCAGGTTAGGAGAAAAGGCCTTGCCGTTGTACGCCTTAATGAGAAAATCCGATAAGTTCGTCTGGACCCCTCAAGCAGACGCAGCATTCAAGGAGCTGAAGACGATGTTAGCTACCGCGCCGATATTGGCTTCGCCGTTGGAAAGAGAACCGATGTTGTTATACATAGCAGCAACCAACCGGGTCGTGAGTGTTGTTGTGGTAGTAGAAAGAGAAGAGGAAGGAAAAACCGTCCAGAGGCCGGTATACTACCTGAGCGAAGTGCTCTCCCTCTCAAAGCAAAACTACCCGCACTTCCAAAAAATGACCTATGGCGTGTTTATGGCCGCCACAAAGCTCAAGCACTACTTCGAAGAACATCCCATGAAAGTGGTGAGTGAAGCACCCATCTCTGATATCATGTGCAACAAAGACGCCAGCGGCCGGATTGCAAAATGGGCGATCCAGATATCACCATACGTGCCGGTGTATGAAAGAAGAGATGCCATAAAATCACAGGCTTTGGCTGATTTCCTCGTTGATTGGGCGGAAATGCAATACAAACCGCCGGATCAGAAGATAGAGTACTGGAAAATGCACTTTGATGGATCCAAGCTCAAGGAGGGTCTAGGTGCTGGTGTGGTGCTTACTTCACCAAAAGGAGACCACCTCCGGTATGTCTTGCAAGTACATTTCAGGGCATCGAACAATGTCGCTGAATATGAAGCTTTGATCCATGGGCTTAAGGTCGCAAAAGAAATCGGTGCGCACCGGATCATTTGCTATGGAGATTCAGACCTTGTGGTGCAGCAGTGTTCCGGAGATTGGGACGCAAAAGATGCCAACATGGCCTCGTACCGGTTTCACGTGCAAAAGATTGCCGGCTTCTTCGAAGGCTGTGAATTTCACCATGTACCGCGTGCGGAAAATGAAGCTGCGGATGCCTTGTCCAAGATAGGCTCATCCCGGCAAGAAATTCCTCCCGGAATAGCCTTGGCACACCTAAGGACACCATCAATCAAGCCAAGTCCAGAGTCGGAATCAATTTTCGTACCGGAGTCACACATTGTGCCAATGGATATCGATGGAGGGAACCCGGGAACTGCTCCGGCAAACCCGGGGACTGCTCCGGCAAGCTCGGGGACTGTTCCGGTAAGCTCGGGGACTGCTGTACCCATACCGAAAGAAATGATGCTGGTGGATAGCATGGAGATAGACGCACCGGTGTTCTTAGTGCGAGAGATACCGTCATGGGCTAAACCTATTAAGGAATTCCTAATCAACGGCACCTTGCCGGCTGACGAAAATGAATCAAGGAGAATCCAAAGAAGGTCCAAAGCTTACACATTCATCAATGGTGAGGTGTACAAGAGAAGCGTTACCGGTGTCCTTCAAAGATGTGTGGAACCGGAAGAAGGGAAAGAAATGCTTGAGGAAATTCACCAAGGAGAATGTGGGCACCATGCCTCATCAAGGGCGCTGGTAGCAAAAGTGTTTCGGCATGGGTTTTACTGGCCCACTGCTTTGGAGAACGCTGAGGATTTGGTAAGAAAATGCAACGGCTGCCAGAGGTACGCCAAGCAAAATCATACCCCAGCATCCGGTTTAAAGACAATACCGCTAACATGGCCGTTTGCTGTTTGGTGCCTTGACATGGTTGGCCCATTCAAAACTGCTAGGAGCAGCATGACTCACATCTTGGTCATGGTGGATAAGTTCACCAAATGGCTAGAGGTAAAACCTATCGCAAAGTGTGATGGGCATACAGCTGTGAAATTCTTGAAAGATGTCATCTTGCGGTATGGGTACCCGCACAGCATCATCACTGACAATGGAACCAACTTTGCTCAAGGTGAGTTCAAAAGGTTCTGTGAGGATAAAAATATCCGGTTGGATTTGTGCTCGGTGGCACACCCACAAGGCAACGGCCAAGTGGAAAGAATGAATGCTTTGGTACTCTCCGGTATGAAACCCAGACTCATTGACGCAGTGGAAAGAGCACCGGGGTGTTGGCTTGATGAGATACCATCAGTACTGTGGAGTATAAGAACAACCCCAAACCGGTCTACCGGATACACTCCGTTCTTCATGGTTTATGGAGCAGAAGCGGTCATACCAACCGACATCATCCATGATTCACCAAGAGTGCAGCTCTATACTGAGCAAGAGGTCAAAGAGGCCAGAGAAAATGATGTGGACTTGCTAGAAGAAGCAAGAGAGCTAGCTTTGGCAAGAACAGCCATCTACCAGCAAAACCTCAGACGCTATCATGACCGGAAAGTCAGTCCAAGAGTTTTCCGGGAAGGAGATCTTGTGCTTCGCCTAGTGCAGCGCACTGAAGGCCGGCATAAGCTCTTGCCACCTTGGGAAGGTCCCTTCATTGTAAGCAAGGTGCTTCACAATGATGCATACTACCTAATTGATGCACAGGAGTGGAAAGAAGGAAAGGCGGACAAGTCCGGAGAGGAGAGCAAGCGTCCATGGAACATAGCTCTGTTGCGCCCTTTCTACTCTTGAAGTGGTGGTGTAAGAAGTTCCTTTTTTGTACCTTATATGCTATGAATAAAAGATGCCAGAACCTTGAATGAATCTCGGGGACAACCCCAATAAGGTTGCATGTAACTTGTTTATTTTTTCAGTTTACCGGTTGCTTATTGAATGTTTTATCTTTCCGGTTTAGTAGTGTGCTAAATCCTACCGGAGTCTTCGACTCTGCTGCTGTCCGCAAACCGGCTTCATGGCAAGCAAGATAAACCGGTAGGGGATAAGCACATGAACTGCAAGAAGGGAAAGCAGGAAAGAACAATCCGGAAAATTTAACTAACCCCGGTTAAACCGGTTTTTTGCAAAATTTCAAAGTTATTTCTAAGTTCAAGAAGATGCTTGTTTGGTGAAAGAACCTTGTGCTCATACGCCAAAGAACGCCCAGAGAAGGCAGGCAGAGCCAAGGCAAAAGAACCAAGTATGCATCAAATTGGATGCGGAAACAATTGGGAAAGCTTTGCAGTGCAGGATAAAAGCAGAACCAAAAGCAAAATATGCTAAGGCAAACTCATAGATACTTAGCTACCGGTATAACTTACCGGCAGAAAATGTTGTACCACAACCAAAAGCGGATTTAAGTTTTACATCATAAGCCCCGGCATACCGGGGCAGAATTTAACAAATATTGTCTTAAGGCAAGCAGGACCAACAGATATAGCAGGCAAACATATCACTGAGAATCATCACGCAGCAGGGGCTTCCGGAGGAGCATCGCCGGCATCAGCGTCGTCCAAGAGCTCTTGTTCGGCTTCATCCTCCTCCTCGTCGAGATAGTCCTTGACGCCAGGAGGGGGAGGGATGAAGGTGCGCATGTCGGCATACTCCGCGATGCGGTACGCGCGATCCTGCCGCTTGGCGGAGAGGATCGGGTCCAGATCGGTTTCTGCGTCTTCACGCACGCCGGTGAGGGCGTCCAGATCGAGCTCCGGATACCAGGAGCAGGCAACGCGGAGGGCGGAGTCCGCGCCAGCACGGGCAGCAGAGCACTGCCACTCGCGGATCCTCCTGTCGCCGCCCTTGAGACGATTGCTGATGAGGGAGAAGGTGTCCGGCACCTCCTCGCCAGGCCATAAGGTCCTGAAGAGCTGGGTGGCTACATCAGGGATGTCCGATAGATTGCGGTCTATGGCGCGCATATGGGACACCCGCGCGTTAAGCGCGACCAGATGGTCGTTGGGCGTCCATGGCATGGTAAGATCCGCTCGGCCTTGGTCCCTGCGGCGCGCGTCGACCTTCTTGACGGCGTACCCCTGGGAGTCCGGAAAGAGGCCTGTGTAAAGGAAGAGAAAGGTCAAGGAAGAGAAACCGGAAAGAAAAGAGAAACCGGAAAGAAAAGAGTCCGGAAGAAAAAGAGACCGGAAGGAAAGATAACGGAAAGAAAATGGGGTCGGAGGAAAAAAGGCATGTACGCAGTAGTCAAAGTGTAAAATAAAAGAACTTACGGTGGGCGAGGGTGTCGGTCTGCAGGATCAACTGATCGCATTCCTTATGCTCCTCCTCCAGCCGCGCGGCCTTCTCCTCGGCACCCTTCCGGGCCTTGGCCGCCTCCTCCAGCTCAGCCAGCAGCACCGCATTGGAGTTACCAGCGTCCTCCAGAGCCTCCTCCATCTTGGCCGCTGCATCAGCTGCAGCGGCTTCGAGGGCCTTGGCGTGGTCAAGCCCCAGTTGGATGAGCTGGGTCTTGAGCTTCCGGTGGCTGGTCTCGAGGGCGTCCAACTCCTCCTTATGCTGCCGGATGAGCTGGTCCTTCTCCTCTGCAACCGGAAAAGAAAGTGTTAACAAGGTTATACTAGTAGAAAGGGAAAAGAAATCAAGTTTAAAGGAAAAAGGAGAGAATCGTACGTTGGGCGGTGGCAAGCTGCTCCTTGAGAGCATCAATGGAAGCTTCCGGAACCACTGTTAAGAAGAAATTGTAAGCAATAGGAAGAAAAAGGTTTCCGGTATGAAAGATGCCGGCAGAACAAAAATTACCTTGGCACTTGTCATGTGCCTCAGCGAGCTCCCGATGCTCCCATAAGAGCTCCTCGAAGAGGGCCTTCCGAGCGTCAGCCGTGAGCTATTCAAGAAAAAGAAGTTTTTAAGCTAAGTTTTGCGCTAAGAACAAGGTTCTTAACCCGAAACTCGGGGACTGGCAGTGCCGGTTTTGCGCTAAGTTTTTAAGCTAAGTTTTGCGCTAAGAACAAGGTTCTTAACCCGAAACTCGGGGAGTGGCAGTGCCGGTTTTGCGCTAAGTTTTTAAGCTAAGTTTTGCGCTAAGAACAAGGTTCTTAACCCGAAACTCGGGGATCGGCAGTGCCGGTTTTGCGCTAAGTTTTTAAGCTAAGTTTTGCGCTAAGAACAAGGTTCTTAACCCGAAACTCGGGGACTGGCAGTGCCGGTTTTGCGCTAAGTTTTTAAGCTAAGTTTTGCGCTAAGAACAAACTTCTTAACCCGAAACTCGGGGACTGGCAGTGCTGGTTTTGCGCGCTTCTAAGGTAAATTGTGTGCTAAGGAGAAGGTATTTAACCCGAAACTTGGGGACTGGCAGTGCCGGTTTCACGCTAAATTTTTAAGTTAAGTTTTGCACTAAGAGCTGCGCTCTCACCACAAAACTCGGGGACTGGGAAGATAGACAAGAGAGAAACCGGCATGAAACCAAAGAAAAGATAAGACAAAGCCGGAAACGAAGAAACCGGTAAAGATTGAGACAAGTTAGCAAAACATACCATCAGATTGTTCGTGGAGTCGTACCACGCGCTGTCGAGCTCTTTTACGGCAGCGCGAAGCCGCATAAAGTGCTCCTCGGAAGACCGGTCCCCGATAGGGTCAGGTGCCGGTAGCCTGTCCTTGCCCAGGCCGCGGGTCGCCGGAGTCATGTCCGCGGCGTTCCACTTCTGGGCGTAGGGCAGAAGGTGCCCCAGGTCTCGGCCTTGGCGCTTGAACTCCGTGATGCGGCCAAGGAGGCCGGTGGCCTTCGTGGCGGCATCTTTGGCGGCCTTGGCGACGTGCAGCACCAAGGGCTGCTGGCCGCCGGAAGAGGCGCTGGAGGCCGTCGCTTTTCCCTTGATGAGCTTGGAGGTCTTGGGCGGCGGCGCAGTAGAAGCGGCCCCGAGGGGCTTGGCGCGAGGAGCACCTGGCGGCGGCATCAGGAGGGTGCGTGGAGACTGGGGAGCGCTGGGCGCGTCACCCGGTTTGGAGCCTTTCGGCGCGGAAGATTCCGGCGCGGAAGTTGTTGTTTTTTCAAGGACGGGAGGAGCTGGAGGCTCCGCCCGCCCGACAGCTTCTTCTTCTCCGGCGCCGATGTTGCTGGCGCCGGTATCCTGGGTCTCTGGAGGGAAGGAAGGATCCTCCTCCGTGCGGTGATCTCGATGATGAAGGGGCCGCACGCCCCGAATTTGTTGTGCCCCCGAAAGGGAGGCGAGAGATGTTGCCGGCACCAGGTGGTGCCGGGCTTGAGCGAGGAGGAGGGGTTGAAGTCCTTGCGGAATCTTCAGAGCCCGATGGCCTTGGGCCAAGCTTGAGCGCAGAGCTGAGAAAAAGAAAGAAAGACAGTTGGAAAAAGCAACCGGAAAAAGAACTTGGCGAAAAAGAGGCAAGCCGGAAAATGAGTAACTTACCCGGAAGAGGTTGGCATCGCCTTGCGCCCGTAGCGACGCATGCCCACCTGCTTCTCCCCCAGGGGCTCGGTCCGGAAGCGCTTCGAGGGGCGGGCCTGGCTGGCACCGGCATCAGATGCCGGCTGCTTGTTCTTTTGGCCCTGGGCCATGAGCTTGTCCACGAACTCGGAACCTGCCTCGGCGCGCAGCGGCGGCACGCGCTCATGGATCTATGAATTGAGTTTGGTTAAGAACCAACTCGCAAGAAAGCGATAACGGAAAGGTAAAAGAAACCGGAAAAGAAAATACCTCAAGCGTGGCCAGGTCGTCAGCGGACCCGGTGGGCTTCGGCGGAGACCGGCCAAGGTGCGCTGCCGGAGCCTTGCCCATCTTCAAGTCCTTCCAGAAAATGTAAGGATCCGGATCAAAGGAGTCGAGGGCGCGAGGCTGGCAAGGTCCACGCCGCTCTGCTTCGATGAGGGGGAAGCGGTCCTTGGCCTGAAACAAGAAAAAGTAAGATCAGCAAAGAGCAGAAAGCTACCGGCCAAAAACAACCCCAGTCGCATAATCCCTTACTTCTTGGGTCGGAGGATTATCAGTGCTGAGGGGAAGGAGGCCCCATTCCCAATCAGAGGGCATAGCAGTTTGGCAAATCTACTTAGCCTTGCGAACAACATCCCTTTTGCTAAGAGGATGGCCTGTGATCTTGGTAGGATCACCTGGGCCATACATCTCGCTCATCCTATGTGCGCGGCGCTTTAGAGGAAGCACCCGGCGCGAAATAAAAGTGCGGATGATGTCATCCGAGCAGATCTTGGTCTCCTTCTTCGAAGAGGTCAAAAAGCGTACCACCCGGCTGGTTTCAGCATGATCCGACTTCGGGTTGTAGCTCCAGTTGGTCCTGCTGGGGGGCCCCGCTTCGAAGGGAGGAAGATCGATGAGATCGGCGCGGCCGGTATTCTTCACGTAGAAGAAAGTCCCTTGCCACAACCGGCAAGATTCGAGGCCGGAAAACTTAAAAAAGGGGCTCCCTGACGGGAGCCGATAATGCAAGACCCGCACTGAACGGGGGGCTTGGGTTTAGGAATATCCTTGCCCTGAACGGAGTTAATCCGAAGAGCAAAGAAGCGGGCAAACGTCTCACGAGTGGGACGAATGCCGATATAGGCCTCCATGAAGGTGGCGTAGCAAGAGAGGTAGAAGATGGCGTTACCAGGAAGGTGGTGAGGTTGGAGGTTGTAAAAATTTAAAAACTCCCGGAAAAAAGGGGAGGCAGGAAGGCCGAAGCCACGCTCAAAGTGAGCAAGAAAGACAACGTATTCGTCATCTTCAGGATCCGGTTCGATTTCGTCATCCGGAATCCGGCAAGAAACTCCTTCCGGAATCCGTCGAGACCGGTATAACCAATCGATTTCGAATTGGGTGACACTGGAACCCATCCAGGCTCCGCGGGTGATTGGGGAAGGCTCCTCGCCGGAAGATTGGCTGGAGCTGCTAGAGGTTGCGCTACCGGAAGCTTGGCTAAAGCTACCGGAATCTAGGTGGCCACCGGACTCTTGATGGCTACCGGATCCCTGCTGATTGCCGGAATCGGTCTCCATCGGATCTGAAGCCGTTGATTCACCGGGAGATGGCCTACGGCGTTTGAGAGAAAGGGAAGAAGAAGATGCAGAGGAGGATTCCTCGCCAGACATTGCAAGGGGAGGCGAAAAAACAAGAATCCCAGACTTGAACCCCGCGTGAAGATCTACGAGTAAGAAGAAAACCAAGGAAAAAGAAGAAATAAGAACACCAAAGACCCAAGATCTGGAAAGCAGACAGAGGACGAGTGAAGCGAGATTGGTACCAACCTTGAGCGGCGGAGTCGCTGGGGGAAGTGTTTCCTGGTGGCGGAGCGGACCTGCGGTCGCCGGAGAGCACCGTCGACGGCGAGGCAGAGGAGCTTAAGAAGAAGCACGAATGCGGCGGGGGCGGTGAAGTTGCTCCCGAAGATCTCCGCGCAGCTAAGTCCGGCGGAGGCACGGCGTGAGTTCTCCGGGCGCCGGAGCTTGAACGAGCGACGGCGGACGGAGAGCGGCGGAGGCGCAAAGGCGTGAAGCTCTGTGCGCGAAAGGGGAGAATGCGAAGAAGACGAAGAAGAAGGGGCGATTCTGTTTATAAAGAAGAGAGAAGGTGGGCAGGAAACCGCTGGGCCGCGGAGGTTCGCCTCGCGGCCCACGACGGTTCGCGCCTTGGGCCGCCACGTGGCGAGGGAATACACGCGAGAAAATGCGGAGCCACACTGAGGCGCACACGGGATTCCGAAGAGGTAGTGGGATCAGCTGCGATGCATTAAATGAGCGCGCGGGAGTCGAAGGGAAGTGACCCCTAACACTGGCGCGTCAGTCACAGTGCGCATGTCTCTGACAGGCGCGGGGCCCGAGATATTCTCGACGTCGCCGAGGAAGTAATAAATGACTAAGATGCCGGAGGATAAGATACCGGATAACACCTTAAGAAGAAGAGATAGCGATGAACTGAGCAAAGATGCCGGATCCAAGCCTAAAACCGGATAGATTAAACCGGTATCCTAAAAAGAAAGAACCTGGCATGGTCTGTTGGATAGGATCCGCCAGACTATACCAGCTTCGGGGACTAAGGTTGGGGGATGACCCCCGGTATGCCAAAGGCATGCCAAACCGGATGGCTTGTGCCATCAAGATACCGGTTTAATGTTCGTACCGGAACCTAAGGATAAGAGTTTAGCTAAGTGGAGCTAAGCCGGTATCCCCAAGAGGGGTATACCGGAACCCGGTAGAGAAGATACCGGAAAGGAGAGCCTGTCGGCAGGACTGGTCAAAGATTCTCTCCGGAGCTAGAAGACAAAGATGAGCTAAGCAAAGTAACTTTAGACGAAGGGCCGACGATAAAGAGAAGGGTGACGGTTAAAGAAGCCGGAGGACGTCGGCGCCCCGATTAAAGAGGACTCCGGTGTCATCTATGATTAAAGTAGCTTTGTAAAGTAGTTTGTCTAGTCAAAGATGCCATTAGGGTTTCTTCCAGTGTAAGCCACCCTCTCCCCTATATAAGGAGAGGGGGTACTGCCTCCTACAGGCGCGAGACCACAGAACAGCTTGTGCTGAGAAACTTGTAACCATGTTGAGATCAATGAAGCTAGCGATCTAGTAAAGAGTTCTTCCTCTTGTCTCTCTTCTTGCATACCGGCCTTTGGTTGTGTTCTTGAGGAAAGCATCCGGAAGTTCTTCCCATCTAATCGCAAACCCTCCCCCGAATCCTCATACGTCCATTCGGCCCCAACTTAAGCCATCCTATGGCATCTGCTCGTTCACCACGACGACATAGACACAATGCTCCAAATGCAGGGTGACGACTACCGCTCATGGATGTGCTAGAAGAAAGGCGGCGGTTTTATCCACGCTCCGAGAAAGTCTTGATGTGTGAGCCTAGTTATGTAGTTGTGAACTAAAGACGAGCTTCTGTTGTAATAAACTTTATCCAGCACTTTACTTGCATGTCTGTTTAATTACTAGTTCGGCTATGTTTGTGAACTTATATATATGGCTCTATCGTTTTCCGCACTTGATTTGGTCGTTAATTTTGTTTGCATATGCCGATGATTAGAATGTTCGGTCAATCTGTACACTCCGGGGTGTCGCTAGTGAGCCTGGTGTGATGGCACAAATATCAATCTCTTGTGCATCCTACCCGGCCTCACTAACGCCATCCCGGGATGTTCATATTTGTTTCGACCAACAATGTATGAGGCATTCCATTTAGTTCATACTAGCTACTTGTTTCTTATTTGAGTTGGCACTTCTTAATTGCATTGGCCGATGATTAGAATGGTTGGTCACTTGTACACTCCGTGGTGACGTAAGTGAGCCTGGTGTGATGGCACAAATATCCATGTCTTATGCATCCTACCTGGCCTCACTTACGCCATCACGGAATGTTAATATTTGTTTTGACCGACAAAGTATGAGGCCCTTGTCATTCTTCCATTTGCTTTCGTATTTCAAAATGCCGATGATTAGAATGTTTGGTCACCTATACACTTGGGGGAGGGGTCAGTGAACCTGGTGCAATGACACAAGTATCAATCTCTTGTGCATCCTACTTGGTTTCGCTGACGCCTTCCCTAAATGTTAATATTTGTTCCGACCAACAATGTATGAGGCATGCCTTTTAGTTCATACTAGCTACTTGTTTCTTATTTGAGTTGGCACTTCTTAATTGCATTGGCCGATGATTAAATTTTGTGGTCACTACACTTGGGGAGGCGCTAGCGAGCACGGTGCGATGGCACAAATATCAATCTCTTGTGCATCCTACTTGGCCTCGCTAACGCCTTCCCTAAATGTTAATATTTGTTTGGACCGACAAAGTATGAGGCCCTTGTCATTCTTCCATTTGCTTTGGTATCTCAAAATGCCGATGATTAGAATGTTGGTCACCTATACACTTGGGGGAGGGGTCAGTGAACCTGGTGCGATGACACAAGTATCAATCTCTTGTGCATCCTACTTGGTTTCACTTACTCCGTCCCTAAATGTTAATATTTGTTCCGACCAACAATATATGAGGCATGCCTTTTAGTTCATACTACTTGGATCGTTTTTGAGTTTGCTCTTATTCGTTGCAAACATCTATGAGCGTGCACTAATGTTTCTTTGGCTTGTGCATATGTACGCAGATATGACGTGATATGTCGTGTACAAGGGCAAGGTTCCCGGAGTCTACAACGACTGGGAGGAGTGTCGGAGACAGGTTCACCATTTTAGCGGTAACAGCTACAAAGGGTACACCACTAGAGCGGAGGCCGAAGACAGATACGCACGCTATCTGGCGGGAGAGAGGACGGAGCGGAGGAGGAACCGGATGAAGACCACTTTCATCGGGACGGTGCTAGTAGTGACTCTAGCTCTCTTCTATGTGATGCTAGTTTAGATGATCGACCTTGTGTAACCACTAGCTCATTTGTGACTTGTAACACCGTAACTTGCATTGTAACCTCTAATGTGAATGCTTGTGAATCATGTGGGGCTAATGTGAAGAACTATGTATGGATAAGCTGTGCTTCGTTGTTTATATGCTGTTATATATCCTGTATTGTGCTATTGTACTGTCATATACAACCTGTATAAATACCTGCCAAGATACAAAAAAAATCGAAATCTTAGCAATGGCGCACTAGTGGACCATCTGTGGCGCACTACCACTAAGTAGCAGTGGCGCACTGCTCTGGATCCAGTGGCGCACTGCCCTGTGATCCTCTCCGAGACTAGCAGTGGCGCACCAGGATAAGTAGCAGTGGCGCACGTCCCGGAGAGGGCGAGTGGCGCACGTACTCACGCAGCGAGTGGCGCACCTACTCTCGGACCGGTGGCGCACGCAAGACGGTAGCGGTGGCGCACCTCTTCTACACGGTGGTGGCGCATCTGCCTCGACCAACGGTGGCGCACCACTTTGGAGTAGTAGTGGCGCACCGGAGGACATGTCAATGGCGCACCGGGCGGTGCGCCACGGGTATCCAGAGCTAGTAGTGGCGCACCCCTAGTGCGCCACTACTATGTGTTAGCAGTGGCGTGATAACAGTGGCGCACCACTAGTGCGCCACTGATGGCTATATGTGGTGCGCCACTGAAAGCCTTTTTTCTAGTAGTGGTGCGCACCCCCGGAAGCCATCTCCATCAACGCCATCGCCTCCATCATGCTCTGTGAGTAGTTCCCCCATGGACTACGGGTTCTAGCTGTAGCTAGTTGGTATCATCTCTCCCATGTACTTTAATACAATGATCTCATGAGCTGCCTTACATGATTGAGATTCATCTGATGTAATCGGTGTTGTGTTTGTCGGGATCCGATGGATTGTTACGTTATGATTGTCTATCTACAAAGGTTGTGAAGTTATTGTTGCTGCAATCTTGTTGTGTTTAATGCTTGTCACTAGGGCCCGAGTGGCATGATCTTAGATTTAAGCTCTATACTTATTGCTTAGATTGTATCTACAAGTTGTATGCACATGTCGCTGTCCGGAACCAAAGGCCCCGAAGTGACAGAAATCGGGACAACCGGAGGGGATGGCGGTGATGTGAGGATCACATGTTTTCACGCAGTGTTAATGCTTTGCTCCGGTGTTCTATTAAAAGGAGTACCTTAATTTCCAGTAGATTCCCTAGAGGCCCGGCTGCCACCGGCTGGTAGGACAAAAGATGTTGTGCAAGTTTCTCATTGCGAGCACGTATGACTATATATGAAAAACATGCCTACATGATTAATGATCTTGATATTCTGTCTTAATGCTATTTCAATCCTATCAATTGCCCGACTGTAATTTGTTTACCCAACACTTGTTATTGGAGAGTTGCCACTAGTGTAGATAGCTGGGAACCCCGGTCCATCTTTCATCATTATATACTCGTTCTACATGTCATTGGAAGTAGTATCAACTATCTTCTGGTGCCATTGCTCTCGTGTTACTATTACTCGCTGTGGTGTTACTCGTTACTACTTGCTCTCATATCATCTGCTACTTTCACATCACCCCTGTTACTAGTGCTTTTCCAGGTGCAGCTGAATTGACGACTCGGTTGTTAAGGCTTATAAGTATTCTTTACCTCCCTTGTGTCGAATCAATAAATTGGATTTTACTACCCGCGAAGACTCGCTGCGATCCCCTATACTTGTGGGTTATCAAGACTGTTTTTACGGCGCCGTTGCCGGGGAGGCATAGCTCTACTCATAAGTTCACCTGGGGAGTACACTCTACCTTTCTCTCTGTTTTTGTTTTATTTTATTTTGTTTTGCTTAGTTTACTTTTGTCTAGTTTATTTGTGCTTATTTTATTTCTGTCTAGTATTATTTTGCTTAGTTTACTTTTGCCTAGTTTCTTTTTGTCTTGTTTTATTTTCCTCATATACCCGAAAATCCATAAAAATTTGAAAAACCAAAAAATTAAAAACTGCTATTATGGGAGAACCTACAACCTACTTGGAGCTTATAGAATATTATAATAATTATAGAGAATCAAGAACTGGTAAAGTGATGAGTGCTGTGATAGAAAAATTGAATACAATTGCTAAAATCTTGCTTAAACGCCATGATATAAACTGTTGCTCTCAACAGGACACTAAACATCTTAAATTTCAATGTGGCTTTAGTGAGAAATTTTTAATTAAGAACTATAATCGTAATAGCTATATTCATTTTGGGTTTGAAGAGGTAGAACAATTTGTCATATTTATGGGAGCCTCTGAGATAGAATCCTTCATGGTTAAAAATTATGAAATTTGTGTTGTTTGTAAGGACCTTAAAGATTATGTCTCTTCTATCCTTAATTTTTGCAATGAAAGTTACACTGATAATCCTTATATCATTGATTATAAAGAGAGACTCATTAATGCACAAGAATGCACTCACAATTTGCAGGGACCTGTGGAAGAAGAAATTGATGAACCCGAAAGCTCATTGGATGAAAAAGAGGAGGAAATTGATGAACCTGAAAGCTCATTGGATGAAAAAGAAGAGGAGAGTGATGAACAAAAGGAGGAAGAATGGATTAGCTACCCATGCCAACCTTCTAATGAGAGTAACTCTTTATCTCTTACACTATTTGATTGTCCTCCATGCTTACCGAAAGAGGTTGAATGTTATGTTCCTGTGGATTCTCTTGAAATATTCCCTATGAGTAAAACTTGTGAGAATAATTATGCTACTGTTATTTATGATAATCCATGCTACTTTGATAAATCTTATGATAATGCTTTGTTTGTGCCAGCTGTCGAAATGCATGGTACTAAAGAATTTTGCGTAGCAAATGTTTATGATAAAGCTCTTGATGATGGTCCTATGTTACTTGATAATATTAATTGTACTACTAATGAAAATGGGATTGGAGAGGTCTTGACATTATCTATGAGTCCCATATCTCTTGAGATTGATCAACCATCTTGTTATATTATTGATAAAAGTGTGTTTGAAAGTTTTAATCGCACTATTTTTGAGCTTGATAAAAATTATGTGTTTTTGGATCATGAAAAGCATGCTTTATGTGATAGTTATATTGTTGAATTTATTCATGAAGCTACTGAAAATTATTATGAGGAAAATATGGTTGTAGAAATTTGCATGGTACTAAAACACCTCTCTATACGTTTAAAATTTTGAAGTTACTCTTGTTTTATCTTCTTATGCTTGTCACTTTGTTCTTCATGAATCTATTTGTGTACAAGATTCCTATGCATAGGAAGTGGGTTAGACTTAAATGTGTTTTGAACTTGCTTTTTGATGCTCTCTTTTGCTTCAACTCTTATTTCTTGCGAGTGCATCATTAAAACTGTTGAGCCCATCTTAATGGCTATAAAGAAAGAACTTCTTGGGGGATAACCCATGTGTTTATTTTGCTACTGTTTTGTTGTGTCTTGGAAGTTGTTACTACTGTAGCAACCTCTCCTTATCTTTATTTTATCGCAATGTTGTGCCAAGTGAAGCCTCTAATCGAAGGTTGATACTAGATTTGGATTTCTGCGCAGAAATAGATTTCTATCTGTCATGAATCTGGGCTGTTTTCTCTGTAGGTAACTCAAAAAATTATGCCAATTTACGTGCGTGTTCCTCAGATATGTACGCAACTTTCGTTAGTTTTGAGTTTTCTGATTTGAGCAACGGAAGTACCTCTTTTAAATTCGTCTTTACTGGCTGTTCTGTTTTGGCATATTCTATCTCTGTTTTTTGCATTGTCTCTTGCGGACTTTAAGCAAGGCTTTCTACACGTGGAGAGCTGTAGCTAATGTTTTATTGAGTTCTTGCAATGTGTCACTACAGGACCAAGGTGGATTCAAGTTTTTTTGAGTACTAACCCCTCTAATGAAGTTTATGAGAAGTTTGGTGTGAAGGAAGTTTTCAAGGGTCAAGAGAGGAGGATGATATATGATCAAGAAGAGTGAAAAGTCTAAGCTTGGGGATGCCCCCGTGGTTCATCCCTGCATATTTCAAGAAGACTCAAGCATCTAAGCTTGGGGATGCCCAAGGCATCCCCTTCTTCATCAACTTATCAGGTTTCTTCTATTGAAACTATATTTTTATTCGGTCACATCATATGTGCTTTACTTGGAGCGTCTGTGTGTTTTTATTTTTGTTTTGTTTGAATAAGATCGGATCCTAGCAATCCTTGTTTGGGAGAGAGACACGCTCCGCTTTTTCATATGAACACTTGTTCTTCGTTTTACTTTTAATGTTCAATGATAAAAGTTGGAAGCTACATCACTTATGGTTATTTGGTTGGAAACAGAAAATGCCTCATATTGTCTTGAATAATTTGACACTTGGCAATTGTTTTGAGCTCTCAAGTAGATCATGATTAAGTTTTTCCATGAAGTTTAAACCTATTAGTGGAGAACTACTGTGGAGCTTGTTGAAATTGGTTTGCATGATTGGTCTCTCTTAAGGTCTAGATATTTTATGGTAAAAGTGTTTGAGCAACAAGGAAGACAGTGTAGAGTATTATAATGCTTGCAATATGTTCTTATGTAAGTTTTGCTGTACCGATTCATACTTGTGTTTGCTTCAAATAACCTTGCTAGCCCAAAGCCTTGTACTGAGAGGGAATGCTTCTCGTGCTTCCAAAACCTTGAGCCAACCACTATGCCATTTGTGTCCACCATACCTACCTACTACATGGTATTTCTACGCCATTCCAAAGTAAATTGCTTGAGTGCTACCTTTAAACAATTCAAAATTTATCACCTCTGATTTGTGTCAATGTTTAATAGCTCATGAGGAAGTATGTGGTGTTTATCTTTCAATCTTGTTGGGCAACTTTCACCAATGGACTAGTGGTTCATCCGCTTATCCAATAACTTTGCAAAAAGAGCTGGCAATGGGATTCCCAGTCCCAAATTAATTAACAAAAATATACACTCCTCCATGGTATGTGATTGTTGGACGGCACCCGAAGGATTCGGTTCGCCATGGCTTGAGAAAGCAAAGGTGGGGAGGAGTGTCATCATAATAAAACTAAAATAAAAAGGCACTCCTTCATGGTATGAGATTGTTGGCGGGCACCGAGGATTCGGTTAGCCATGGTTTGTGAAAGAAAGGTTGGAAGGAGTGCCACACAAAAATAAAAATAAAATGGGAGCCGCTCTTTGAAGGTTTGTCTGGCAAGGGGGTTAGAGTGCCCACTACCATTCGTTGACAACAACAAACACCTCTCAAAACTTTACTTTTATGCTCTCTTTATGTTTTCAAAACCAAAGCTCTAGCAAAAAAATAGCAATCAATGCTTCCCTCTGCGAAGGGCCATTCTTTTACTTTATGTTGAGTCAGTTTACCTACTTCCTTCCATCTTAGAAGCAAACACTTGTGTCAACTGTGCATTGATTCTTACATACTTGCTTATTTGCACTTGTTATATTACTTTATGTTGACAATTATCCATGAGATATGCATGTTGAAAGTTGAAAGCAACTGCTGAAACTTAAATCTTCCTTTGTGTTGCTTCGATGCCTTTACTTTGAATCTATTGCTTTATGAGTTAACTCTTGTGCAAGGCTTTTGATGCTTGTCTTGAAAGTACTCTTCATGAAAAGTTTTGCTATATGTTATCTATTTGTTAGCAACTATAGATCATTGCCTTGAGTCACTTCATTCATCTCATATGCTTTGTAATAGTATGATCAAGGTTATGTAAGTAGCATGTCACTACAGAAATTATTCTTTTTATCGTTTACCTACTCGAGGACGAGTAGGAACTAAGCTTGGGGATGCTGATACGTCTCCAACGTATCCATAATTTCTGATGTTTCATGCTTGTTTTATGACAATACTTACATGTTTTGCTTGCACTTTATGATGATTTTATGCGTTTTCCGGAACTAACCTATTAACAAGATGCCACGAGTGCCGGTTCCTGTTTTCTCGCTGTTTTTGGTTCCGTGAAAGGCTGTTCGGGCAATATTCTCGGAATTCGACGAAACGAAGACCAAACATCATAATTCACCGAGACGGACTAGGACACCGAAGGGGAGTCAGAGGGGAGGCTTGGGGCCCCCACACCATAGGGCCGCGCGGGCCAGCCCCTGGCCACGCCGGCCTATGGGGAGGGCACCCTGTCGCCCCTCCTGCGCCGCCTCTTCGCCTATTTAAGCCCTTTCGACCTAAAAATGCACCACCTTTTGACGAAACTCCAGAAAGACTCCAGGGGCGCCGCCACCATCGTGAAACTCCAATTCGGGGGATAGAAGTCTCTGTTCCGGCACCCTGCCGGGACGGGGAAGTGCCCCCGGAAGCCATCTCCATCAACGCCATCGCTTCCATCATGCTCCGTGAGTAGTTCCCCCATGGACTACGAGTTCTAGCTGTAGGTAGTTGGTATCATCTCTCCCATGTACTTTAATACAATGATCTCATGAGCTGCCTTACATGATTGAGATTCATCTGATGTAATCGGTGTTGTGTTTGTCGGGATCCGATGGATTGTTACGTTATGATTGTCTATCTACAAAGGTTGTGAAGTTATTGTTGCTGCAATCTTGTTGTGTTTAATGCTTGTCACTAGGGCCCGAGTGGCATGATATTAGATTTAAGCTCTATACTTATTGCTTAGATTGTATCTACAAGTTGTATGCACATGTCGCTGTCCGGAACCAAAGGCCCCGAAGTGACGTAAATCGGGACAACCGGAGGGGATGGCGGTGATGTGAGGATCACATGTTTTCACGGAGTGTTAATGCTTTGCTCCGGTGCTCTATTAAAAGGAGTACCTTAATTTCCGATAGATTCCCTAGAGGCCCGGCTGCCACCGGCTGGTAGGACAAAAGATGTTGTGCAAGTTTCTCATTGCGAGCACGTATGACTATATATGGAAAACATGCCTACATGATTAATGATCTTGATATTCTGTCTTAATGCTATTTCAATCTTATCAATTGCCCGACTGTAATTTGTTTACCCAACACTTGTTATTGGAGAGTTGCCACTAGTGTAGATAGCTGGGAACCCCGGTCCATCTTTCATCATTATATACTCGTTCTACATGTCATTGGAAGTAGTATCAACTATCTTCTGGTGCCATTGCTCCTGTGTTACTATTACTGCTGCGGTGTTACTGGTACTACTGCTCTCATATCACTGCTACTTTCACATCACCCCTGTTACTAGTGCTTTTCCAGGTGCAGCTGAATTGACGACTCAGTTGTTAAGGCTTATAAGTATTCTTTACCTCTTCTTGTGTCGAATCAATAAATTGGGTTTTACTACCCGCGAAGACTGCTGCGATCCCCTATACTTGTGGGTTATCAGTGCGGGTAGCGGATAAGATTTCATGACATAGGTGCGGGTTTGGTTAGGGTACACCCACACCCAATGGCCACGGGTGCCATCGGGACATGCGGGCGATAAATAGGGTTCACGGATCTCGCAGGATCTAACTTCATGCCCCATTCTGCAATGGGCTATTGGGCCGATCGGTGCATTACCCCACCGGACGAAGTCGTGACACCCCATCGCGTGGGCAATAGCTAGGAGCAGCCCCGCTGGGCGGTCACATTTGCAACTAGTACAAGGACAACTATTGTTAGGCCTTGTTCGGTTAATCCCCACCCAAGTGGATTAGAGTGTTTTGAAGAGTATTAGGGCAAACTTTGACTTGGATGGAATATGTACTCCTCAATACAACTAAAACCTGCTATATTTGGCTGAAACCGAATAAGACCTTAAAGGTGAACATGCATGCATGTATATGTATGGAGAAATAGATACAGATCACACGAATCTTCATGGGATGCAAGCTTTGAGAGTAATCTTGAAAGTGAGTTTCTGCTGCTGGCTGCCTTGGTGGAGCTGCGCCGCCTTGGCTAGGACGAAGGCCACATGCCAGGGGAGGGAGACATAACAGCGGGGAGGCGAGCCTCTCGGTCGCGAAGGAGAAAAAATGGGGATTCTTCTTATCCCTTCGATAGTTTTGCAATTTACACCCTACAATGTGGAGTGTAGGGTGTTCGAGGGCACCGCGACCCTAGCCAGTAGAGTGCTAGATGATGTTGTTCAGGAATGGAGTCTTTGGCTGTCTTGTAGGTATGGGTATGTGCAGGCCCGGGCCCGCAGGAGTGCGGCCCGTGCGACCGCACAGGGCCCCAAATTTTTGGGGGCCCATATTTTATGATTTTGCATTATATTATCTGCTCTTCAATATGCCTTGAGTAAAGTGATTCAGCTCAACTGGTAATAGCGGACAAGTTCTTATACAAGTGTAGGTGGCAGGATCGACTCCTGTTGGCCACCTCTATTTCATTCCCCTCCAATTTTCTTACTGAGCGCGTCCGTTTTTTGCCCCCTCCGAATTTAGCTATTTTCGGCTGATGGCTAAGCTGTTGTGTATGTGCGTACCATGAAATAAATTTCTAGTTCCAAGTCAACGTGCTTGTCAAGAAAATTGCACTAAGGTATAATAATTTCCCATACTCAAATTAAATAACAATAGCACTACGATTTTAATTTATATATAGATTGCTAGATAAGTTTGATATAGTGTTATTATATTTTTATCTTGGTTTAGTTATAATGTGCTTACCTATGCACATGTACGTATTAGGATAGCTTTGCATGCTAAGTCTTTGAGATTGTAAAAGTATTTTCCTAGTTTTAAAACCTAAATAGGAAACATTATATGTAGGTTTTTTCGTTGGACCACCGGTCTGATTGGTTTTTAAGCTATGCAATATGTTTCCCCTTGAAACAATTTTAAGCTGATTTTATCACAAGTTTAGAATCTAGTAGCTCTTAGTTTAAATGCCCACCTAAGACATATATATATATATCTATATCTATATCTATACCTACTAATAAAGGAAGTAAGGTTTCTCCCCTATTTTTCGTCCGTTTTTTTATTGCCCATATTTCTATGGTGAAATTACAAGCAATTACCACCGTTTAGTGAATAAACTGTCCGTCCGACCCGAACGCGTCTGGCTTCCGTAGCTAATTATCGTCGGTCTGGGCCTGGTGTCTCCGCCTGCAATTTTTCGTGTGGTTTCTGATGGGCCGCGTGTGCGTCCTATCCTAACCGAGCTAGCTGGCCATAGCTACGTAAAAAAAGATACATTCATTAGTCCCACCTCGTTTTATTATAAGCAGTCTCGCCGGTTTATATACCTAGGTTTTCTGGATATCAACAAGCCGATGTAGGCCGGCGAGTGAGAGGGATCAGCGATGATCATAACAAAAGATAGCTCTTGTTCTCCCATATTGCTAGAATTTTTCTATATTTTAATTTTTAACTCAACATATTTTGCTTTTCCGCAGCAACGCGCGGGCATTGTCCTAGTATATATATAAATAATATATAACAATTATTCAATAGTCATTTTTTAATAATATAGGCCCCATTTAAAATTTCGCACAGGGCCTCAAATTTCGCCGGCCCGGCCCTGGGTATGTGTGAGGTGTTTCCTAGAGTTTTGCCTACCGTGTGGTGGTGTGGTGGTGGGGTTCTGGCCGACTGGCCCTGTGGGACATGTAAACGATCCTTCTTCTTAAGCTTAAGCAAATGACGCGTAGGTCTTCCGTGGGTTTTCGAAAAAACAAAAGCATGTTTGTATTGCGAGGCTGCCGTGCGGTCACGTTTGCAACTAGGCGCTTAAGGTTTCAGTTCAGGACTTCAGTCTCCAGGTGAGCTATCTGGAATCGATGAGTACAACAAACTTTGTATGCGTTATGGGCCTGCACATTTGGGGAAACATGCCTTATTTTCGCTAGGCCGTTATGGGCCTTCGTGCTTTACATAGCCCTTGCGCAAAATTTGGATACTTTGTTACTATCTTTAAAAAGTAGTTGGACTTAGGACATCTCCAGCGGCGCGACGCATTTTGGACGCCCAAATTGTCCGCGGGCGTCCGTTTATGTCGCCTGGCGGACGCGGAAATGGTCGTGCGTCCGTTTGCGTCTGGGGTTGGCTCCAGCGGGGCGACGCATTTTCGGCGCAGGCCAGAATTCAAAAAAGATGAAATAGCGTCGACTTTGCACGAAAATACAGCCGCAAATTGAGGGCTGAAACAAGTTCATCACACTTTGCAGCTCGTATGGCGCAAAGTGGAGCAAAAGGGGCACAACAAGGCCTGAACAACAATAAAAAAAGTCCAAAAGGACGCCGAGGTGTTGGGCGCATGGCGCCGGCGATCAGGCCGGAGGCGAACCGCGACGCCGCGTGGCCCTCCAAGGGAGCGGGAGTTCCAGGGCGCAGCTGGGAACTTACCGAGCTCACCGACGAGGCCGGAGGCGCGATGCCGGCCATCCCCTCTTTCTTGACGAGCATGTAGCCCTCCGCTAAGCTCGGATGGAGGGCTACTTGCGCGACGCCGGCTTTGATCTGCATCTGCCAGGCCTGCTGGTTGGCGGCCGCGACAGTCTTGATCTTCTGGTTCTTGCGCCGCCCGCGACGCTTCGCGGCCTCCACGATTTTCTCCTCCGCGGAGAGCACCTTCTTTGCCGCCTTCGGCTTTGCCTCCCGGCCGCCGCCGGTGGCGGCCCGCTTTGCTTCCGCCGGAGCTGCAGCGTCCGTTCTGGCTATGGCCGTGGCTACGGGGGAGTGTGGGGCGGCGGCGGGTGCGAGGGTTTGCTCCGCATCCATGGCGGTAGCTACGACGGCGAGGACGTCCATCGCTTCTGGACTGCTCGCGCCGGTCTAGTTTCCAATTTCGCGCGGGGGAATGGCCAGTGGCGGGAATAATATCGCCCTCCAGCCACTGATGCGCGGGTCCTACGTCTTTTTCGGCGGACACTCGGCGCGACCGCCGAGCGTCCGCGAAGAAGCAAACCTGGCGCATATTTGGACCAGGTTTGCGTCTCCGTGGACGGCCCGGTCACTTTGCGTCGCCCCGCTGGAAGAGGCCCCAGACGCATTTCCGGTCACAGCGGACAAAAACGATCGCTCAGCGACCGTTTGCTCCCGTGGTGCTTCTTTCTTGTTGATTCCATTTCTCCGAGGCATAGGTGAAGAACTCAGGCTATGCCGATAGATAATAACACTATCATTCTTAACCAACTCCACGAACCCATTACGACAATTCTTCCTTGTTGTGAGCATATATAGGAGTATCCTATCCTATATGGAACTTGAGGTATAGTCTGAAAACTCTTACATATGCTCATACTTAACAGGCAAGACAAATACCAATACTAACAACAAAACCATCAAAATCCCTCGGACTTTACTGAAAAGGTAGATGAAGGGAGTGATCAAGTTTTGTGGGTGCACGGATGCTGCTTGGCTCCCAATAAGAACAGAGAACACGAACCGAAGTAATAAGCTGGTTGAAAGAACACGCGCCGCTACGAGAGGTCTATCAACGTTCATCATCGATCACAGAAAATAGTACTCCCTCTGTCACGAAATAGGTGTCGGTGGGCTAGTGTAAAACAGTTTTTGCAATTGAACCCTTAGTATTTTGAAAACATCACGATCGAATCCCCTATCGTATCTCCCAGGATCGCGTGCGCGGGCTCGCTGTAGTTGGTTCCCACCGGCGGATCTCGCGCCCCTGACGACGCCGGAGTTCCGCGCCCCGTGCAGCCTGGCAGCGGGGGACTCCCGCCGGCGGATCGCGCCGCCCTGACACCGCCAAAATTCTGCGCCCCGCGCAGCCTGATGTTGGAGATATGCCCAAGAGGCAATAATAAAAGTGGTTATTATATATCTTTGTGTTTATGATAAATGTTTATATACCATGCTATAATTGTATTAACCGAAACATTGATACATGTGTGTTATGTAAACAACAATAAGTCCCTAGTAAGCCTCTTGTATAACTAGCTTGTTGATTAATAGATGATCATAGTTTCATGATCATGAACATTGGATGTTATTAATAACAAGGTTATGTCATTATGTGAATGATATAATGGACACACCCAATTAAGCGTAGCATAAGATCACATCATTAAGTTACCCAATTAAGCGTAGCATAAGATCACGTCATTAAGTTATTTGCTATAAGCTTTCGATACATAGTTACCTAGTCCTTTCGACCATGAGATCATGTAAATCACTTATACCGGAAAGGTACTTTGATTACATCAAACGGCACTGCGTAAATGGGTGGTTATAAAGGTGGGATTAAGCATCCGGAAAGTATGAGTTGAGGCATATGGATCAACAATGGGATTTGTCCATCCCGATGACGGATAGATATACTCTGGGCCCTCTCGGTGGAATGTCGTCTAAATAGCTTGGAAGCATATGAATGGTTCATAAGAGACCACATACCACGGTACGAGTAAAGAGTATTTGTCAGGAGACGAGGTTGAACAAGGTATAGAGATACCGATGATCAAACCTCGGACAAGTAAAATATCGCGTGACAAAGGGAATCGGTATCGTATGTGAATGGTTCATTCGATCACTAAGTCATCGTTGAATATGTGGGAGCCATTATGGATCTCCAGATCCCGCTATTGGTTATTGGTCGGAGAGAGGTCTCAACCATGTCTACATAGTTCGCGAACCGTAGGGTGACACACTTAAGGTTTGATGTCGTATTAGTAGATATTGAATATGGAATGGAGTTCGAAGTTTTGTTCGGAGTCTCGGATGGGATCCAGGACATCACGAGGAGTTCCGGAATGGTCCGGAGAATAAGATTCATATATAGGAAGTCATTTTATAAGTTTGAAAATGATCCGGTGCATTTATGGAAGGTTCTAGAAGGTTCTAGAAAAGTCCGGAAGAAATCACTTTGGAAGGTGGAGTCCCGGAGGGACTCCACCAAGCTTGGCCGGCCAACCCTAGGGGGTGGAGTCCCAGGTGGACTCCACCAAAGGGGGCCGGCCACCCCCCCTCATGGAAAGGTGGGAGTCCCACCTCAAGTGGGAATCCCACCTTGGGTAGGTTTCATGTCATATGGAAGGTTTTGGTTTGGGGTCTTATTCGAAGACTTGTAGACCAACTCTTGGGGGTTCCACCTATAAAAAGAGGGACAAGGGGAGGGGGCCGGCCACCTCAAGCCATAGCTTGGCCGCACCCCATAGTGGCCGGCCACCCCCTCTCCCCAAACCCTAGCCGCCCCTCCTCCTCCACCTCTCCCGCAAACGCTTAGCGAAGCTCCGCCGGAGATCTCCATCAACACCGCCACCACGCCGTCGTGCTGTCGGGATTCAAGGAGGATCTACTACTTCTGCTGCCCGCTGGAACGGGGAGAAGGACGTCGTCTTCATCAACACCGAACGTGTGATCGAGTACGGATGTGCTGCCCGATTGTGGCACCGTCAAGATCTTCTATGCGCTTTTGAAAGCGGCAAGTGATCATCTTCTGCAACAACGAGATCTAATCTCGTAGGCTTTGAAAATCTTCAAGGGTTAGTCTCGTTCATCCCCTCGTTGCTACCGTCTTCTAGATTGCATCTTGGCTTGGATTGCGTTCTCGCGGTAGGAAATTTTTGTTTTCTATGCTACGAATCCCTACAGTGGTATCAGAGCCGTGTCTATGCATAGATGGTTGCACGAGTAGAACACAATTGTTTGTGGGCGTTGATGCTTTGTTGTCTTTAGTTTGAGTACTTTTCATCTTTGTGGCATAGTGGGATGAAGCGGCTCGGGCTAACTTTACATGACCGCTGATGTCTACGGGTGCTTCTATTCTTGTAGACAGTGTTGGGCCTCCAAGAGCAGAGGTTTGTAGAACAGCAGCAAGTTTCCCTTAAGTGGATTACCCAAGGTTTATCGAACTCAGGGAGGAAGAGGTCAAAGATATCCCTCTCATGCAACCCTGCAACCACAAAGCAAGAAGTCTCTTGTGTCCCCAACACACCTAATAGGTGCACTAGTTCGGCGAAGAGATAGTGAAATACAGGTGGTATGAATAAGTAGTAGCAACGGCACCAGAAAAGTGCTTTGCCCAGGACAGTAAACCAGCAGTAGTAACGCAGCAGTAGTATGTTATCACCAGATTTTGGCTGAATCAGGAGGTGGGCCGCGATCAAGATGGGCTTGGAAGATTACACATGGAAGATCTATGAAGCGGCCTTGCACGGAGAATTTGGGCTAGTTAGCCCGTGTATCTTAATATAGTAGATTGTGTATCGATTTAGAAGTTAGAGTTTATCTCGTGCACGGTTTAGTGCACGCCCACATTAGAAAGTCCGCTGGACTATAAATATGTACCTAGGGTTTATGGAATAAACAACAACCAACGTTCAACCACAAACAAATCTCAGCGCATCGCCAACTCCTTCGTCTCGAGGGTTTCTACCGGTAAGCATCATGCTGCCTAGATCGCATCTTGCGATCTAGGCAGCACAAGCCTGCCTACGTTGTTCATGCGTTGCTCGTACTGAAGCCTTTTTGATGGCGAGCAACGTAGTTATCTTAGACATGTTAGGGTTAGCATTGTTCTTCATATTACATGCTTTCGTAGTGCAACCCTTGCATGTCTAGCCGCCCTTACGCCTATCTTAGGCGTAGGGGCGGCACCCCGCTTGATCATAGTCTAGTAGATCCGATCCGTTACGATTGCTCCTTGTTCTACAAGGATTAGTTTAATATCTGCAATAGTTAGGCCTTACAAAGGGGGGAGGATCCGGCGGCACGTAGGGTGTCGTTCGTTGGCCCTAAGCGGGATGTTCCGAGGATCAACCTCGTGTTGGTTTTTAGGCCTTGTTTAGGATCGGCTATACGATCACCGTGCGTGGCCGCGAGGCCCAACTCGGAGTAGGACGATCCGATTATGCGGTGAAAACCCCACATCGTCGTAGATCTCATTAGCTTTACCTTGATCAAGCGGGACCACCATATATTCGGACACCTCGTTCGAATCATGGGTGGATCGGCTCTTTGAGCCGATTCACGGGATAACTCTGAGAGCCGATCGAGGCTCGTATTTAACGTTTACGTGTGTGCCCTGCGAGGAAACTAAGCGAGGCATCATCCACACCTTCACGACCGGGTATAGGTCGGGTGGCACGCCCTTGTGATAAACATCGGTGCGTGCGACCGGAAGGCTTTGCGGGCCGTCGCTCGGAGGGACTAGGGCCAGCCGCAGCCCTAGTTGTTCCCGGCTCTACGGTGTTGCCCGTCTCTGCCCGCCGGTGGGTTTCGACGTCAACACATTTCGGCACGCCGGTGGGACCACCTTCAACATCCACCACATCGCCATCTACATCCGAGATGGCGGAAAGCACTCCGGTCAAGTACGAGGACCCGCCTGATGACCTCAAGAAGAAGCATGACGAAATCAAGGCGGTCCTCGAAGCCGAACTCATCGGCTCCTTCCACCGAACCCGCTCCCATGGCGTCAGGTGGAAGGGTTTCACACCTGAAGGCGCACTCGATGGAGTGGACCTGTCCGCCCCGTCAGAAGAACGCACCAGGTCGCGGAAGTACGAGGATCTGCCCGAGGAGCTCAAAAGGAAACATGACGAGATCAAGGCAACCCTCAAAGCCGAACCCATCGGCTCCTCTGAGAAGGCCCGGCCGCACGATATCAAGCTCGCTAGAGACTCAAGTCCGTCGCCTGGCGTCAACATGGTGGATCACAGCCACTCCATAGTCCAGCCGAAGTCCTCCTTTGGTGTCAACATGGCCGGGCTTGCAAGCAGCCACTCCCGTGGCAAAGATGAAGAGGAGGCCGATCCACGCGACCGGCCCCAAGAGGTGGACAGGCGGTACCTGGTAGGGGAGGGAATGAGGAGCGTGCGGTATCAACGTCCACTCTCCGAGCGCCTCCTCGACAAATATGAGCAACAGCACGACCGACGTCGGCGCTACGACGTAGATGATGAGAGGAATTGTCGGTCTGATGCAGAGGTTAGGAGGTACCGTCAACATGATAGAAGCGACGACGGATACAATCGTCGCGCTGAAGGAAGGTCAAGGGGGCAGGATAACATGGATAGGCACTGGAGCTGTCCGTTCTTCAAACATTGCTGGGACTCAGGAATGAGCCGATTGCCAACTATCGAGAACTGCCCAGAATGCAAACAGAGGAAGAAGGACGCCGCTAACGTGTCCGTATTCGAGCGTCTAGGGCCCCTCCCACCTCGGAGCAAGCATGCTGAGCCCGCTCGGGTGGAAGATCTCGAGGAACTAGAGGACGATGATGAAGAAAATAAATGTCATCGGCCCAGGTGGTGCCCTGATGGGCTCAGCCGTTCCCAAAAGCGAAGGGTTCAGCGTCTGCGTGGGTTGGAAGAAGCTGAAAGATTGTACCTGCACACGCTAAGGAAGGCACGGCTCTGATCCGGCCGCCAAAATCCGGCGAACCACGGACCGAAGAAGGTCGGCCACAAAGGAAAGAGTGGCGCCCCAAGCAGAGGAAAGCCGATGATGATACATCGGCTGGCACAAACATGGTCTTCATTCTTCCATCGGAGTTTAGCGCTCCAAGATTATATGAAGCACCTGTGGCGCAATTAGAATGCGGCCCACGGCCGGTCATCTTTGAGAAGCCAAAGGAAAGGAGTTACAGGCATCTGAAGGGCCTGTACGTGCGAGGTTACATCAATGGGCAGCCTGTCAACAAGATGTTGGTAGACACCGGAGCGGCGATCAACATTATGCCATACTCCATGCTACGTCGGTTGGGACGCTCTAGCTCGGATCTGATCAAGACCAACGTAACATTGGAGCGATTTCAACGGCCAACATCTGACGCGCAAGGTGTTCTGAATGTGGATCTGACCGTAGGAAGAAAAACTGTCCCTACGACGTTCTTTATCGTCGACAGCAAGAGTACCTACGCCGTCCTACTAGGGAGGGATTGGATCCACGCCAACTGTTGCATTCCATCCACGATGCACCAATGCCTGATACAGTGGGATGGAGATGAAGTTGAAGTCGTCCGTGCAGATGATTCAGTCGAGGTTTCAACGGCCGGCATGGACATTTGGGAGACATCGGGCCAAGAGCCGCTCTCAGGTATCAATTTGGATGACTGTGAGCGCATCGACGTGACAAAGAACGGGGTTAGGCTGGTTTTGTCCACCGGCTGACCGTATAACAAAAGCAAATGTCGATGGGTAAACGTGGCGAGACCGATCCTTGTGATCGGCCCCAAAAATATTTGTGAAGGGACATCACAAAACCTTCACCGAGAAAGCAATGGGAGGCCGATTCTAGCGATCGGCCAAAATTATCCTCAACATCCAGTCTGCCTGGGTTCAACACACGATCCAACAGAGCCGATACCATCAATTATCTTGACAGAATCGGCTCGGGGGGCACATGGAAGGATAAAACACGAGGAAAAGCAGGCTCATCCTTTGATGATGGATATTGGAGTATGGGGGCCGATACACAAGTCGGCCGAAAAAAGAAAAAAAAAACAAAAAAAAAAAACCGATTCGCAAGTCTCCAAGATCGGCGGCGGTAGCAGTGGGGAACGTGACATCTTCTAAGACCCTGACTAAACGCACAAGTCAGGGTAGGGGTGAGCCTAACGAAGGGAGCATATCTCTTCCAAGACCAGGAGAACCGCCGATGACTACGCCATCGGCTGCCACATTTGACTCAGTAACTGTCACTTCCAGGAGATGTTGCGCCCAGAGTCTGGAGGGCGTCAGAAATGCGAAGACGTTCTCACCAGAAGTTGCTGCAGCCTGCCAAAGATGATGAGCTGATCTGATCAGCAAGGCGCAAGGATTGGACTGAAGAAGCTCGAGGGAGGGCGGCTCGCCCTGAAGTTTCCTCACTCTAAAGAACCGATTTTGTTGAATCGGTTGATACTGCGTTGCGAGTTGGAAACCAAGGATGATCGACGTGATCGGCTCACCGCTATTCTCGCCCGACTGAGGCTCGGGGGGCAGCTCACCTTGAAGGTTCTGCTCTCACGGGAGCCGATTTCGTTGGAATCGGTTAAACTCTGCACCACAACTTACCGGAGAATGGTGCTAATGTTGCAAAATTATCATAGCTCGCTCGGATCGGCTGTATAAACCCTCGACGGAAGGAAGGTGATCGGTCTGGTGGCCCCTGCGAGGATAGCTCTCTTGGACGAGGTTGAGCCTGCCCCGAAATATCAATGATCCGGGGACCGATTTGTTGGAATCGGTAGATGCGGCGCCACGGTTGGGAGGCTGGTGATGGTCCATTCTTTATCCTCGCCTTGGCTGAGGCTCGGGGGGCAGCTCGCCCTCGAGGTTTAACCAATTTTGTCGAAATCGGCTCACTCTTCGTGACAGCTCGTTCGAAAGACAGTGATTATTGCAGAAGGAAGCTACCGGAGCTGAGCAAGCAGAATTCGGAGAGGATAATGCGGCAGAAGAATGTCTGAAATTTAAAGTTAATAAGGAGACCGGACATTATTTCAGGAGTTTTGCCGCTAAGTTTAACATGCCATCTTAAGAGATCTGCATTTACAACTCCTAGGATTTGCGCGATTATGGCTTGGCTTTGTTTGACAAGGAGTTTGGGTCCGGGTGGATCTATCTCGAAATCTATCGTGAGAGACCGATGCGATGCCATCGGCTTGTTGGGCATTGACCAGATTGGCAATCGGCAGAATCAGAACGAAGGACAATCGGCTAAATTATCATAAAGGGAATCGGCAAAATCGAGTTGGGGAATTTCTTCATTAATAAGCCGATTTCTTACATAGAAGAGCCGATTGCTCTCAAAAGGAAATACTAGGGGGATACATTGCCCCGTGCGCTCACTGCTGGCCCTATGCTAAGACCCTATCTAGGGGCCGCTGCCCTCGTCGTCGTCGTCGCCGTCATTGCCACTTCGCCGGCGCTGCTCCCTACCGGCTCGTCATCGGCTGCTCCGGCGGCCGCCGGCAGGACCCTCGTCGTCTTCATCCTCTTCGTCGGCGTCGTCGTCCGCCGTCGACGTCGGCGAGGTTCCCGGGCCGAGAGGTGGCGGCGTTTGGCCGGCGGCTCGTCGGAGGAGCTGTCTTCGTCCTCCTCCTCCTCTTCCTCCTCCTTCACCTCCTCGGAAGTGGTGAAGTACTGCCCCGGAGAAGCGATCGTCATCGCTCTCCTCCTCCGGTTCCCCGTCGGCAGAAGGAAGCGGAGGTCGCTCTCCCCGTCGGTCGGGGATTTGTCATCCTCGGACCGACGGAGGAGTCGTGGTCCTCTTTGTCCCACTTCGTTGGGGCGAGGATGTCGTACGCCGCTTGCGTACCCCACGAAGGCGTCGACTCTCAGATGGGAGAGGACACGTGGGAAAGATCTGATGAAGAAGAAGAAGAAGAGGAACAAGACATGGTTGCAGGGGAGGGTTTTTTGGAGTGCTAATGCGGAAGGGGTGAAGGGGAGAACTGTTCGATGCGGTTAAATAAAAGGAGTTGGGGGTTATTTTTTCGAGCAGTTCTCGAGGACATGGTGCCAAAACTGTCAAGTCGTGCAGAGAAGTTGGGAAGGCAAGTCGTCACGATGAAGCATGCTGCGACAGTTCTGCTCTGCCATGACACGACCCCTCGGAGAAGAAACAGAGTGGTTTTGAAATTATCATTACCAAAACCAGGGGGGCATGTGTTATCACCAGATTTTGGCTGAATCAGGAGGTGGGCCGCGATCAAGATGGGCTTGGAAGATTACACATGGAAGATCTATGAAGCGGCCTTGCACGGAGAATTTGGGCTAGTTAGCCCGTGTATCTTAATATAGTAGATTATGTATCGATTTAGAAGTTAGAGTTTATCTCGTGCACGGTTTAGTGCACGCCCACATTAGAAAGTCCGCTGGACTATAAATATGTACCTAGGGTTTATGGAATAAACAACAACCAACGTTCAACCACAAACAAATCTCGGCGCATCGCCAACTCCTTCGTCTCGAGGGTTTCTACCGGTAAGCATCATGCTGCCTAGATCGCATCTTGCGATCTAGGAAGCACAAGCCTGCCTACGTTGTTCATGCGTTGCTCGTACTGAAGCCTTTTTGATGGCGAGCAACGTAGTTATCTTAGACATGTTAGGGTTAGCATTGTTCTTCATATTACATGCTTTCGTAGTGCAACCCTTGCATGTCTAGCCGCCCTTACGCCTATCTTAGGCGTAGGGGCGGCACCCCGCTTGATCATAGTCTAGTAGATCTGATCCGTTACGATTGCTCCTTGTTCTACAAGGATTAGTTTAATATCTGCAATAGTTAGGCCTTACAAAGGGGGGAGGATCCAGCGGCACGTAGGGTGTCGTTCGTTGGCCCTAAGCAGGATGTTCCGAGGATCAACCTCGTGTTGGTTTTTAGGCCTTGTTTAGGATCGGCTTACGATCACCGTGCGTGGCCGCGAGGCCCAACTCGGGAGTAGGACGA
>NC_061509.1:156462903-156474050 GCF_022539505.1 Lolium rigidum | reverse complement strand
AGGCTCTTCCCGGCTCTACGGTGTTGACAAGGCCGCTGCCCGCCGGTGGGTTTTGGCAGTCAACAACTTCCTGTGAAAAAACTTCAACACAAACTTTTTAGCCCATTCTTTTCTATGGGTCACATTAGAGGTAAAAAAGAAATCCTGCTTGCTGCTATTTTACTCAAGAATAAATTATATATTCATGAAACAGAGAGAAAATAATGTTCTACTCATTCTAGCATGTCAAAAGATCCAAGTAAAAATCATTTTGACACTCAAAAGAATGGATCTAACAAAGCAAGGCAGAATCTGTCCAGAATTTTTACTATAGCAAAACTGTTTTTTTAGTAAGACTTCGGCACCTCCACAAATTAAGACAATTTACGTAAAAATAGAAGACATCTAAGTCCAAGCCCCAGGACCTCTCCGAGCAAGGTACATCTGCTGACAATGTGCTGGAAACATTGCAGGGTGATCGCACCGAGACAGCCCAGCCGGATGACCTCGATGGACCTTCCGGGAAGCCGACCCTCGCGGAGGCTCTTGAGCCTTCCTCAAAAGAAACCTCGACCTCCCGGTTCGTGCAGCACCTGGTCTACTTCGTCAGCACGGTGTTTGATGCGTGTAGTTGACACGTCCGTTGGGAACCCCAAGAGGAAGGTGTGATGCGCACAGCGGCAAGTTTCCCTCAGTAAGAAACCAAGGTTTAATCGAACCAGTAGGAGTCAAGAAGCACGTTGAAGGTTGATGGCGGCGGGATGTAGTGCGGCGCAACACCGAGATTCCGGCGCCAACGTGGAACCTGCACAACACAACCAAAGTACTTTGCCCCAACGAAACAAGTGAGGTTGTCAATCTCACCGGCTTGCTGTAACAAAGGATTAACCGAATTGTGTGGAAGATGATTGTTTGCAGAGAAAACAAGTAAAACAAGTATTGCAGCAGATTTGTATTTCAGTATTAAAAGAATGGACCGGGGTCCACAGCTCACTAGAGGTGTCTCTCCCATAAGATAAAAGCATGTTGGGTGAACAAATTACAGTCGGGCAATTGACAAATAGAGAGAGCATAACAATGCACATACATGACATGATAAGTATAGTGAGATTTAATTGGGCATTACGACAAAGTACATAGACCGCCATCCAACCGCATCTATTCCTAAAAAATCCACCTTCGAGTTATCGTCCGAACCCCTTCCAGGTATTAAGTTGCAAAGCAACAGACAATTGCATTAAGTATGGTGCGTAATGTAATCAACAACTACATCCTCGGACATAGCGCCAATGTTTTATCCCTAGTGGCAACAACACAAGACAACCTTAGAACTTTCTCGTCACTGTCCCAGTGTCAATGCGTGCATGAACCCACTATCGAGCATAAATACTCCCCGTTGGAGTTAAGAGCAAAAACTTGGCCGAGCCTCTACTAGTAACGGAGAGCATGCAAGATCATAAACAACACATATGTAATAACTTGATAATTAACATAACATGGTATTCTCTATCCATCGGATCCCGACAAACACAACATAGAGTATTACGGATAGATGATCTTGATCATGTTAGGCAGCTCACAAGATCCAACAATGAAGCACAATGAGGAGAAGACAACCATCTAGCTACCGCTATGGACCCATAGTCCAGGGGTGAACTACTCACTCATCACTCCGGAGGCGACCATGGCGGTGTAGAGTCCTCCGGGAGATGAATCCCCTCTCCGGCAGGGTGCCGGAGGAGATCTCCGTGAATCCCCCGAGATGGGATCGACGGCGGCGGCGTCTCGCAAGGTTTTCCGTATCGTGGTTTTTCGCATCGGGGGTTTCGCGACGGAGGCTTTAAGTAGGCGGAAGGGCGAGTCGGGGGCCGACGAGGGGCCCACACCACGGGCGGCGCGGGCCCCCCCTTGGCCGCGCCGCCTTGTGGTTTGTCCACCTCGTGGCCCCACTTCGTATGCTCTTCTGGAAGGTTCGTGGCGAAATAGGCCCCTGGGTCTTTGTTTCGTCCAATTCCGAGAATATTTCGTTACTAGGATTTCTGAAACCAAAAACAGCAGAAAACAAAGAATCGGCACTTCGGCATCTTGTTAATAGGTTAGTTCCGGAAAATGCACGAATATGACATAAAGTGTGCATAAAACATGTAGGTATCATCAATAATATGGCATAGAACATAAGAAATTATCGATACGTCGGAGACGTATCAAGCATCCCCAAGCTTAGTTTCGCTCGTCCCGAGCAGGTAAAACGATAACAAAGATAATTTCTGAAGTGATATGCCATCATAACCTTGATCATACTATTTGTAAACATATGTAGTGAATGCAGCGATCAAAACAATGGTAATGACATGAGTAAACAAGTGAATCATAAAGCAAAGACTTTTCATGAATAGTGCTTCAAGACAAGCATCAATAAGTCTTGCATAAGAGTTAACTCATAAAGCAATAAATCAAAGTAAAGGCATTGAAGCAACACAAAGGAAGATTAAGTTTCAGCGGTTGCTTTCAACTTGTAACATGTATATCTCATGGATAATTGTCAACATAGAGTAATATAACAAGTACAATATGCAAGTATGTAGGAATCAATGCACGATTCACACAAGTGTTTGCTTCTTGAGGTGGAGAGAGATAGGTGAACTGACTCAACATAAAAGTAAAGAGAATGGTCCTTCAAAGAGGAAAGCATCGATTGCTATATTTGTGCTAGAGCTTTTATTTTGAAAACATGAAACAATTTTGTCAACGGTAGTAATAAAGCATATGAGTTATGTACATTATATCTTACAAGTTGCAAGTCTCATGCATAGTATACTAATAGTGCCCGCACCTTGTCCTAATTAGCTTGGACTACCGGATCTTTGCAATGCACATGTTTTAACCAAGTGTCACAATGGGGTACCTCCATGCCGCTCGTACAAAGGTCTAAGGAGAAAGCTCGCATTTTGGATTTCTCGCTTTTGATTATTCTCAACTTAGACATCCATACCGGGACAACATGGACAACAGATAATGGACTCCTCTTTAATGCATAAGCATGTGGCAACAATTATTATTCTCATATGAGATTGAGGATATATGTCCAAAACTGAAACTTCCACCATGAATCATGGCTTTAGTTAGCGGCCCAAAGTTCTTCTCTAACAATATGCATGCTCCAACCATAAAGGTGGTAGATCTCTCTTACTTCAGACAAGACGGACATGCATAGCAACTCGACATGATATTCAACAAAGAATAGTTGATGGCGTCCCCGTAAACATGGTTATCGCACAACAAGCAACTTAATAAGAGATAAAGTGCATAAGTACATATTCAATACCACAATAGTTTTTAAGCTATTTGTCCCATGAGCTATATATTGCAAAGGTGAATGATGGAATTTTAAAGGTAGCACTCAAGCAATTTACTTTGGAATGGCGGATAAATACCATGTAGTAGGTAGGTATGGTGGACACAAATGGCATAGTGGTTGGCTCAAGTATTTTGGATGCATGAGAAGTATTCCCTCTCGATACAAGGTTTAGGCTAGCAAGGTTATTTGAAACAAACACAAGGATGAACGGTACAGCAAAACTCACATAAAAGACATATTGTAAACATTATAAGACTCCATACCGTCTTCCTTGTTGTTCAAAACTCAATACTAGATGTTATCTAGACTCTAGAGAAACCAAATATGCAAACCAAATTAGCAAGCTCTAAGTGTTTCTTCATTAATGGGTGCAAAGTATATGATGCAAGAGCTTAAACATGAGCACAACAATTGCCAAGTATCAAATTATCCAAGACATTTTAGAGTTACTACATGTAGCATTTTCCAATTCCAACCATATAACAAATTAACGAAGATGAAACTTCGCCATGAATACTATGAGTAGAGCCTAAGGACATATTTGTCCATATGCTACAGCGGAGCGTGTCTCTCTCCCACAAAGTGAATGCTAGGATCCATTTTATTCAAACAAAACAAAAAACAAAAACAAACCGACGCTCCAAGCAAAGTGCATAAGATGTGACGGAATAAAAATATAGTTTCGGGGAGGAACCCGATAATGTTGTCGATGAAGAAGGGGATGCCTTGGGCATCCCCAAGCTTAGACGCTTGAGTCTTCTTAGAATATGCAGGGGTGAACCACCGGGGCATCCCCAAGCTTAGAGCTTTCACTCTCTTTGATCATATTGCATCATACTCCTCTCTTGATCCTTGAAAACTTCCTCCACACCAAACTCGAAACAACTCATTAGAGGGTTAGTGCACAATAAAAATTAACATGTTCAGAGGTGACACAATCATTCTTAACACTTCTGGACATTACATAAAGCTACTGGACATTAATGGATCAAAGAAATTCATCCAACATAGCAAAAGAGGCAATGCCAAATAAAAGGCAGAATCTGTCAAAACAGAACAGTCCGTAAAGATGGATTTTATTAGGCCACCAGACTTGCTCAAATGAAAATGCTCAAATTGAATGAAAGTTGCGTACATATCTGAGGATCATGCACGTAAATTGGCTTAATTTTCTGAGCTACCTACAGGGAGGTAGACCCAGATTCGTGACAGCAAAGAAATCTGGAACTGCGCAGTAATCCAAATCTAGTACTTACTTTACTATCAAAGACTTTACTTGACACAACAAAACTCAAAACTAAGATAAGGAGAGGTTGCTACAGTAGTAAACAACTTCCAAGACACAAATATAAAACAAAAGTACTGTAGTAAAAACATGGGTTGTCTCCCATAAGCGCTTTTCTTAACGCCTTTCAGCTAGGCGCGTAAAGTGTAACTCAAGTAACATCGAGAGATGAAGCATCAACATCATAATTTGTTCTAATAATAGAATCATAAGGTACCTTCATTCTCTTTCTAGGGAAGTGTTCCATACCTTTCTTGAGAGGAAATTGATATTTAATATTACCTTCCTTCATATCAATAGTAGCACCAACGGTTCGAAGAAAAGGTCTTCCCAATATGATGGGGCAAGATGCATTGCATTCAATATCCAAGACAACAAAATCAACGGGGACAAGGTTATTGTTAACCATAATATGCACATTATCAACTTTCCCCAAAGGTTTCTTTTTAGCATTATCAACGAGATTAACATCCGGATAACAGTTTTTCAATGGTGGCAAGTCAAGCATATCATAGACTTTCTTAGGCATAACAGTAAATACTTGCACCAAGATCACATAAAGCATTACAATCAAAATCTTTGACTCTCATTTTAATGATGGGCTCCCAACCATCCTCTAGCTTTCTAGGAATAGAAGTTTCAAGTTTTAGTTTCTCTTCTCTAGCTTTTATGAGAGCATTTGTAATATGTTTTGTGAAAGCCAAGTTTACAGCGCTAGCATTAGGACTTTTAGCAAGTTTTTGTAAGAACTTTATAACTTCAGAGATGTGGCAATCATCAAAATCTAAATCATTACAATCTAAAGCAATGGGATTATCATCCCCAAGATTGGAAAAAATTTCAGCAGTTTCATCACAAGCAGTTTCAGCAGTTTTAGCAGTTTCCGGTAATTTTGCGCGCTTTGCACTAGGAGTAGAAGCATTGCCAACACCAATTATTTTACCATTGATAGTAGGAGGTGCAGCAACATGTGAATTATTAGCATTGCTAGTGGTGGTGATAGTCCAAACTTTAGCTACATTTTTCTCTTTAGCTAGTTTTTCATTTTCTTCTCTATCCCACCTAGCACGCAGTTCAGTCATTAATCTTATATTCTCATTAATTCTAACTTGGATGGCATTTGCTGTAGTAACAATTTTATTTTCAATATCATCAGGTTTAGCAGCCATTTTATTAATTAAAGAAGATTGTGACGCAGACATGTATGAGATTCGGTCTTCAGCATTTGCAAGTTTAGTTTGCAACCCAGAAATCTCCATATTCAAATTTTCAAGTTGATTTCCTATTTTCTTCAACAAGGTAGATTGATCATTCATAGTTTTAGTAAACAATTTATTTTGCTCATACTGTGATTGCATGAAGCTCTTGGTGGACCTTTCAATTTCTAACATCTTTTCCTCATTAGGTGAAACATATCTACCATAAGAATTACCATTAGCAGGATGTGGTCTAGAATTTTGAGCAACCAATGAAGCTAACGGAACATTATTAGGATCAAAATTAGTCCTACCATTAACAAGCATAGACATAATAGCGTCAACCTTATCATTCAAGGAAGAGGATTCTTCAACAGAATTTACCTTCTTACCTTGTGGAGCTCTTTCCGTGTGCCATTCAGAGTAATTAATCATCATATTATCAAGAAGCTTTGTTGCTTCACCAAGAGTGATGGACATAAAGGTACCTCCAGTAGACTGAATCCAATAAATTCCGCGAAGAAAAATTTAGTCCCGCATAGAAGGTTTGGATGATCATCCAAGTAGTCGATCCATGGGTTGGGCAATTTTTAACCAAAGATTTCATTCTTTCCCAAGCTTGAGCAACATGTTCGTTATCCAATTGTTTAAAATTCATTATGCTACTCCTCAAAGATATAATTTTAGCAGGGGGATAATATCTACCAATAAAATCATCCTTACATTTAGTCCATGAATCAATACTATTCTTAGGCAAAGATAGCAACCAATCTTTAGCTCTTCCTCTTAATGAGAAAGGAAACAATTTTAATTTTATAATGTCACCATCTACATCTTTATACTTTTGCATTTCACATAGTTCAACAAAATTATTGAGATGGGCAGCAAGATCATCGTAACTAACACCGGAAAATTGCTCGCTCATGACAAGATTAAGTAAAGCAGGTTTAATTTCAAAGAATTCTGCTGTAGTAGCAGGTGGAGCAATAGGTGTGCATAGGAAATCATTATTATTTGTGCTAGTGAAGTCACACAACTTAGTATTTTCAGGGTTGGCCATTTTAGCAGTAGTAAATAAAGCAAACTAGATAAAGTAAATGCAAGTAAACTAATTTTTTTGTGTTTTCGATATAGCAAACAAGACAGTAAATAAAGTAAAGCTAGCAACTAATTTTTTTGTGTTTTGATATAAGTGCAGCAAACAAAGTAGTAAACAAAATAAAGCAAGACAAAAACAAAGTAAAGAGATTGGGAAGTGGAGACTCCCCTTGCAGCGTGTCTTGATCTCCCCGGCAACGACGCCAGAAATTTGCTTGATGCGTGTAGTTGACACGTCCGTTGGGAACCCCAAGAGGAAGGTGTGATGCGCACAGCGGCAAGTTTCCCTCAGTAAGAAACCAAGGTTTAATCGAACCAGTAGGAGTCAAGAAGCACGTTGAAGGTTGATGGCGGCGGGATGTAGTGCAGCGCAACACCAGAGATTCCGGCGCCAACGTGGAACCTGCACAACACAACCAAAGTACTTTGCCCCAACGAAACAAGTGAGGTTGTCAATCTCACCGGCTTGATGTAACAAAGGATTAACCGAATTGTGTGGAAGATGATTGTTTGCAGAGAAAACAAGTAAAACAAGTATTGCAGACAGATTTGTATTTCAGTATTAAAAGAATGGACCGGGGTCCACAGCTCACTAGAGGTGTCTCTCCCATAAGATAAAAGCATGTTGGGTGAACAAATTACAGTCGGGCAATTGACAAATAGAGAGAGCATAACAATGCACATACATGACATGATAAGTATAGTGAGATTTAATTGGGCATTACGACAAAGTACATAGACCGCCATCCAACCGCATCTATGCCTAAAAAGTCCACCTTCAGAGTTATCGTCCGAACCCCTTCCAGTATTAAGTTGCAAAGAAACAGACAATTGCATTAAGTCTGGTGCGTAATGTAATCAACAACTACATCCTCGGACATAGCGCCAATGTTTTATCCCTAGTGGCAACAACGACAACACAACCTTAGAACTTTCTGTCACTCGTCCCGGTGTCAATGCGGGCATGAACCCACTATCGAGCATAAATACTCCCTCTTGGAGTTAAGAGCAAAAACTTGGCCGGAGCCTCTACTAGTAACGGAGAGCATGCAAGATCATAAACAACACATATGTAATAACTTGATAATTAACATAACATGGTATTATCTATCCATCGGATCCCGACAAACACAACATAGAGTATTACGGATAGATGATCTTGATCATGTTAGGCAGCTCACAAGATCCAACAATGAAGCACAATGAGGAGAAGACAACCATCTAGCTACTGCTATGGACCCATAGTACAGGGGTGAACTACTCACTCATCACTCCGGAGGCGACCATGGCGGTGTAGAGTCCTCCGGGAGATGAATCCCCTCTCCGGCAGGGTGCCGGAAGGAGATCTCCGTAATCCCCCGAGATGGGATCGGCGGCGGCGGCGTCTCGCAAGGTTTTCCGTATCGTGGTTTTTCACATCGGGGGTTTCGCGACGGAGGCTTTAAGTAGGCGGAAGGGCGCAGTCGGGGGGCCGACGAGGGGCCCACACCACAGGGCGGCGCGGGCCCCCCTTGGCCGCGCCGCCTTGTGGTTTGGCCACCTCGTGGCCCCACTTCGTATGCTCTTCGGTCTTCCGGAAGGTTCGTGGCGAAATAGGCCCCTGGGTCTTTGTTTCGTCCAATTCCGAGAATATTTCGTTACTAGGATTTCTGAAACCAAAAACAGCAGAAAACAAGAACTGGCACTTCGGCATCTTGTTAATAGGTTAGTTCCAGAAAATGCACGAATATGACATAAAGTGTGCATAAAACATGTAGGTATCATCAATAATATGGCATAGAACATAAGAAATTATCGATACGTCGGAGACGTATCAGTGTTGCGCGACGCTCGCGAGCGGTACACCCAGCAGCAGAAGCTCCTCTACACACTCCTCATAGCGTCATGGAATCTTTGACCCTACTTCCAGGCACATCCGATCAGGTTCATCACCAAACACCCGCTGGAGACCGTGCTGCGCAACCCCAACGCAACAGGGCGGGTAGCGGAATGGGAAATCGAGCTGCAGCCCTTTGAGCTCACGTTTGACACCACTCCTACCAAGAAGAGCCGAGCCCTCACCGAGTTCACCGCAGAATGGATCGATGCATCCCCCGACGACGGGGAAGCGAAGGAGGAAACCCAGCAGCCGGGTAAGCTCAGTGCGGGGCTCTGGTCCATGACATTCGATGGCGCCTTCAATGAGCACGGGGCTGGATCCGCAGCCATACTTACCTCCCCGACGGGTGACAAGCTGCGCTACGCGGTCCAGCTCCGCTTCAAGGACACCGACAAGTGCTCCAACAACAGCGCCAAGTATGATGGCTTACTCGCCGGTCTCAGGGCCGCAGTAGCTCTCGGCGTCAAGCGCCTCGCCGTGCAGGGAGACTCTCAGCTCCTCGTTCACTTCTCCAACAAGGTCTACAAGCCGAAGGATGACCATATGTTGGCCTACCTCGAGGAGGTATGACGTATGGAAAAGCACTTTCTCGGGTTAGGGCTGAACTTCGCGCACCGTGGCAACAACAAGGAAGCTGACGAGATCGCCAGGCAGGCGTCCCGTGGAGAAGCTCAATGCCCGGGGGTCTTAGAGGAGAGGTTGTTCGAACCCTCCGCGAGACCTCCGTCCGCGTCTCCAAAGGACCTCCCTGAGGATCTCCCACCTCCAAATACCACTAGGGAACCCGACTACGACCCGCCTACTAGCGACCGTCTCTTCGTGTCAATCGCTCCCCAGGAGGCGGGGTGGATCGACGAGATCCGGGACTACCTCAAGGGAGGCCTCCACCCAGAGGATGATGACACGACGGCAGAAAGCCTTGTACGGCGTGCCAAGAACTACTGCCTCATCGACGGGAAGCTCTACTGCAGGAGCCCCAATGGGGTCGCCCTGCGCTGCATCTCCCTCGAGGAGGGAAAGAAGCTCATCAACGACATTCACGCTGGAGAGTGGAGCCACCACTCCTCCATGCGAACTCCTGCTGGGAAGGCGTTCCGTAGCGGCTTCTACCGGACCACGGCCCTCGACGATGCTATCGAGATTGTGAAGTCCTGCGAAGCATGCCGATTCCACGCCAAGAAGATTCATCAACCGACGGAGGGGCTTCAAATCATTCCACTCTCATGGACTTTCGCGGTCTAGGGGCTGGACATTCTCGGGCCGATCCCACGAGCGCTCGGGGGCTATCGGTTCCTCTACGTCGCCGCCGAAAAGTTCACTAAGTGTGTGGAGGTGGAAGCTGTACGGTCTATCCCTGCCAGATCTGCGGTGAAGTTCATCAAGGGCTTGGTTTGCCGCTTCGGCGTCCCCAACCGCACCATCACGGACAATGGTAGCCAACTCACCAGTGGGCTCTTCAAGTCCTACTGCGCTAGCATTGGTACCATAATCTGCTACGCCTCCGTCGCACACCCACGAAGCAACGGCCAACCTGAGCGCGCCAATGCCAAGGTCCTAAAAGGAGCTTAAGACAAGGAGCTTCCAGAAGAAGCTGAAGGAATGCGGCAAGGGGTGGATGGAAGCCCTCGGAGGGGTGCTCTGGTCAATCCGCACCATGGCCTCGAAGCCTGCTGGAGAGACTCCTTTCTTCCTCGTCTACGACGCTGAAGCGGTCATCCCCGCCGAGCTCAAGCACGGCTCTCCAAGAGTCCTCACCTTCAACGAGACTCAACAAGACGAGCTACGGCAGGACGACCTCACTCTCCTGGAGGAGGCTCGACACTAGGTTGTTGTCCACGCAGCCCAGTACCAGTAAACTCTGCGTCGCTACCACAGTCGCAACATCCGCGTCTTCACGCTCAGGGTAGGCAACCTTGTGCTGTGGTGCGTACTCTCTCGAGAAGGCCTCCACAAACTCACGGCAATGTGGGACAGCCCATTCAGGGTCGCTCACGTCTCAAGCCCGGGATCAGTGCACCTTGAGAATGAAGATGGAGTTATGCTGCCAAACGCCTGGAACATCCAGCATCTTTGAAAGTTATATCTGTAACTCCCGTCGCGGTAGGAGCTGGGTCGGCTCATCTCTACGAGATCCCCGAGCCACGATGGTGCGCGTCCTTTTCCAATTGGACCTTAGAGTAAGCGTCAACACCCCGTCTCCGTGTGAGTTTTAGCCCTCCCCGAGGGAGTCCCATGGACTTGTCGCGGTGGCCAGTTTTTCTTTTCTTTTTTGAGGCTTCCTCGGACCCCGTGCACCTATCGTGGCGGATGTATTACGTGCCAACACATAGCACATGCAACTGAACCACATAC
>NC_061509.1:156405332-156462803 GCF_022539505.1 Lolium rigidum | reverse complement strand
GTACTAGTACCTGGGTATTTGATACTGGTCCGGTTGCTCATATTTGTAACTCGAAACAGGAACTACGGAATAAACGAAGACTATTGAAGGATGAAGTGACGATGCGCGTTGGAAATGGATCCAAGGTCGATGTGATCGCTGTCGGCACACTCCCTCTACATCTACCTTTGGGATTAGTTTTAAACCCCAATAATTGTTATTTTGTACCCACGTTGAGCATGAACATTATATCTGGATCTTGTTTAATGCAAGACGGTTATTCATTCAAGTATGAGAATAATGGATGTTCTATTTTTATGAATAATATCTTTTATGGTCAAGCACCTGAAAAGAATGGTTTATTTCTATTAAATCTCGATAGTAGTGATACACATGTTCATAACATTGATGCTAAGCGAATTAAATTGAATGATAATTCTACTTATATGTGGCATCGTCGTCTTGGTCATATTGGAGTGAAACGCATGAAGAAACTCCATACCGATGGATTACTTGAATCACTTGACTTTGAGTCACTTGATAGATGCGAAGCATGTCTAATGGGAAAAATGACTAAGACTCCATTCTCTGGTATTATGGAGCGAGCTACAGACTTATTGGAAATCATACATACCGATGTATGCGGACCAATGAGTGTAGCCCCGCGCGGTGGTTATCGTTATGTTCTAACCTTCATAGATGATCTGAGTAGATATGGGTATATCTATTTCATGAAACATAAATCCGAAACTTTCAAGAAGTTTAAGGAATTTCAAAGTGAAGTAGAAAATCAACGTAACAAGAAGATTAAATTTCTACGATCTGATCGCGGAGGTGAATATCTGAGTTATGAGTTTAGCATGCATTTAAAGAAATACGGAATACTTTCACAATTGACACCGCCGGGTGATACGCGTACAGCACGCGTCCGTTGGGAACCCCAAGAGGAAGGTGTGATGCGTACAGCGGCAAGTTTTCCCTCAGAAAGAAACCAAGGTTTATCGAACCAGGAGGAGCCAAGAAGCACGTTGAAGGTTGATGGCAGCTTGGATGTAGTGCGGCGCAACACCAGGGATTCCGGCGCCAACGTGGAACCTGCACAACACAACCAAAGTACTTTGCCCCAACGAAACGGTGAGGTTGTCAATCTCACCGGCTTGTCTGTAACAAAGGATTAGATGTATAGTGTGGATGATGATTGTTTGCAGAAAACGAGTAGAACAAGTATTGCGGTAGATTGTATTCAATGTAAAAGAATGGACCGGGGTCCACAGTTCACTAGAGGTGTCTCTCCCATAAGATAAACGAGCATGTTGGGTGAACAAATTACGGTCGGGCAATTGACAAATAGAGAGGGCATGACCATGCACATACATGATATGATGAGTATTGTGAGATTTAATTGGGCATTACGACAAAGTACATAGACCGCTATCCAGCATGCATCTATGCCTAAAAAGTCCACCTTCAGGTTATCATCCGAACCCCTTCCAGTATTAAGTTGCAAACAACAGACAATTGCATTAAGTATGGTGCGTAATGTAATCAATAACTACATCCTCGGACATATCATCAATGTTTTATCCCTAGTGGCAACAACACATCCACAACCTTAGAACTTTCCATCACTCGTCCCGGATTTAATGGAGGCATGAACCCACTATCGAGCATAAATACTCCCTCTTGGAGTTAAGAGCAAAAACTTGGCCAGAGCCTCTACTAATAACGGAGAGCATGCAAGATCATAAACAACACATAGATAATAGATTGATAATCAACATAACATAGTATTCTCTATCCATCGGATCCCGACAAACACAACATATAGAATTACGAGATAGATGATCTTGATCATGTTAGGCAGCTCACAAGATCCGACAATGAAGCACATGAGGAGAAGACGACCATCTAGCTACTGCTATGGACCCATAGTCCGGGGGTGAACTACTCACTCATCACTCCGGAGGCGACCATGGCGGTGAAGAGTCCTCCGGGAGATGATTCCCCTCTCCGGCGAGGTGCCGGAGAGCGATCTCTCGAATCCCCCGAGATGGGATTGGCGGCGGCGTCGTCTCGATAGGTTTTCCGTATCGTGGCTCTCGGTACTGGGGGTTTCGCGACGAAGGCTTTAAGTAGGCGGAAGGGCAACGCGGGGGCCACACGAGGGCCCCACACACCGGGGCCGCGCGGCCAAGACCCGGGCCGCGCCGCCCTGTTGTGGCGGCGCCTCGTGGCCCCACTTCCTTTCCCCTCGGTCTTCCGGAAGCTTCGTGCAAAAATAGGACCCCGGGCGTTGATTTCGTCCAATTCCGAGAATATTTCCTTACTAGGATTTCTGAAACCAAAAACAGCAGAAAACGACAAGCTGGCTCTTCGGCATCTCGTTAATAGGTTAGTGCCGGAAAATGCATAAATATGACATAAGGTATGTATAAAACATGTAGATATCATCAATAATGTGGCATGGAACATAAGAAATTATCGATACGTCGGAGACGTATCAGCATCCCCAAGCTTAGTTCCTGCTCGTCCCGAGCGAGTAAACGATAACAAAGATAATTTACGGAGTGACATGCCATCATAACCTTGATCATACTATTGTAAGCATATGTAATGAATGCAGCGATCAAAACAATGGTAATGACATGAGTAAACAAATGAATCATAAAGCAAAGACTTTTCATGAATAGTACTTTCAAGACAAGCATCAATAAGTCTTGCATAAGAGTTAACTCATAAAGCAATAAATCAAAGTAAAGGTATTGAAGCAACACGAAGGAAGATTAAGTTTCAGCGGTTGCTTTCAACTTATAACATGTATATCTCATGGATATTGTCAACATAGAGTAATATAACAAGTGCAATATGCAAGTATGTAGGAATCAATGCACAGTTCACACAAGTGTTTGCTTCTTGAGGTGGAGAGAAATAGGTGAACTGACTCAACATAAAAGTAAAAAGAAAGGCCCTTCGCGAGAGGGAAGCATTGATTGCTATATTTGTGCTAGAGCTTTGGTTTTGAAAACAAGAAACAATTTTGTCAACGGTAGTAATAAAGCATATGTATCATGTAAATTATATCTTACAAGTTGCAAGCCTCATGCATAGTATACTAATAGTGCCCGCACCTTGTCCTAATTAGCTTGGATTACCGGGATTATCGCAATACACATGTTTTAACCAAGTGTCACAAAGGGGTACCTCCATGCCGCCTGTACAAAGGTCGAAGGAGAAAGCTCGCATTTGGATTTCTCGCTTTTGATTATTCTCAACTTAGACATCCATACCGGGACAACATAGACAACATATAATGGACTCCTCTTTGATGCATAAGCATGTAGCAATAATTAATGTTCTCATATGAGATTGAGGATATATGTCCAAAACTGAAACTTCCACCATGATTCATGGCTTTAGTTAGCAGCCCAATGTTCTTCTCTAACAATATGCATGCTCTAACCAATAAATGAGTGGTAAATCTCTCTTACTTCAGACAAGACGGACATGCATAGCAACTCACATGATATTAAACAAAGAGTAGTTGATGGCGTCCCCAGGAACATGGTTATCGCACAACAAGCAACTTAATAAGAGATAAAGTGCATAAGTACATATTCAATACCACAATAGTTTTTAGGCTATTTGTCCCATGAGCTATATATTGTAAAGGTAAAGAATAGAAATTTTAAAGGTAGCACTCAAGCAATTTACTTTGGAATGGCGGAGAAATACCATGTAGTAGGTAGGTATGGTGGACACAAATGGCATAGTGGTTGGCTCAAGGATTTTGGATGCATGAGAAGTATTCCCTCTCGATACAAGGTTTAGGCTAGCAAGGTTATTTGAAACAAACACAAGGATGAACCGGTGCAGCAAAACTCACATAAAAGACATATTGTAAACATTATAAGACTCTACACCGTCTTCCTTGTTGTTCAAACTCAATACTAGAAATTATCTAGACTTTAGAGAGACCAATTATGCAAACCAAATTTTAGCAAGCTCTAAGTGTTTCTTCATTAATGGGTGCAAAGTATATGATGCAAGAGCTTAAACATGAGCACAACAATTTCCAAGTATCAAATTATTCAAAACATTTTAGAATTACTACATGTAGCATTTCCCGATTCCAACCATATAACAATTTAACGAAGAAGATTCAACCTTCGCCATGAATACTATGAGTAAAGCCTAAGGACATATTTGTGCATATGCAACAGCGGAGCGTGTCTCTCTCCCACACAATGAATGCTAGGATCCATTTTATTCAAACAAAACAAAAACAAAAACAAACCGACGCTCCAAGCAAAGCACATAAGATGTGATGGAATAAAAATATAGTTTCGGGGGAGGAACCCGATAATGTTGTCGATGAAGAAGGGGATGCCTTGGGCATCCCCAAGCTTAGACGCTTGAGTCTTCTTAAAATATGCAGGGGTGAACCACCGGGGCATCCCCAAGCTTAGATCTTTCACTCTCCTTGATCATACTGTATCATCTCCCTCTCTTGATCCTTGAAAACTTCCTCCACACCAAACTCGAAACAACTCATTAGAGGGTTAGTGCACAATAAAAATTCACATGTTCAGAGGTGACATAATCATTCTTAACACTTCTGGACATTGCACAAAGCTACTGGACATTAATGGAACAAAGAAATTCATCCATCATAGCAAAAGAGGCAATACGAAATAAAAGGCAGAATCTGTCAAAACAGAACAGTGCGTAAAGACGGATTTTATTGAGGCACCAGACTTTCTCAAATGAAAATGCCCAAATTTAATGAAAGTTGCGTACATATCTGAGGATCACGCACGTAAATTGGCATATTTTTCTGAGCTACCTACGAGAGAGGCAGGTCGAAATTCGTGACAGACAAAGAAATCTGTTTCTGCGCGAGTAATCCAAATCTAGTATGAACCTTACTATCAACGACTTTACTTGGCACAACAATGCACAAAACTAAGATAAGGAGAGGTTGCTACAGTAGTAAACAACTTCCAAGACTCAAATATAAAACAAAAATACTGTAGTAAAAACATGGGTTGTCTCCCATAAGCGCTTTTCTTTAATGCCTTTCAGCTAGGTGCAGAAAATGTATATCAAGTGTTATCAAGAGATGGAGCATCAACATTACCTTGGGCTTTACCCTTACCTTTCTTGTTCTTTTTCTTACTCTTTGATTTAGGGAATATATGTCTACCCCCCGGTGTAGAGGTGAATTTTAGGGTGCCTTCTCCCATATCTATGACTGCTCCCAATAGTTTCAGTAGGGATCTTCCGAGTGTGATTTGTCCTGTTCCTGCACATTCAATAACAAGATAATCAATGGATATTGTTCTCCCAAGAATGGTTGTATGCACACCTGCAGCTATTTCTTTAGGAATTATAACAGAGTTATCAATAAGAGTTATTCCTTATCCCCCTTCAACGAATCCCCAAAGTTTCAAAGATTCATGAATACTCTTAGGCATTAGGCAAAATTCAGTCATAATATCACAATTGGCATGAAGAGTTTGGTCACCAATAACAATTTTAATGGTAGGATCCCATAATGAAGGTTCAGAGTTCACTAAAACTTGATCAAGACGGTTACGAACATATCTATAATTTTCATTCAAGCGAGATGCACTTGTCTCAAGAGTGTTTAATCTATTATAAATGCTAATAAGGGTCTGAATCAAAGTTATTAGCTGAATCATGTGATGCAACCAACTTCTTTATGGCATTAAAAGCTTGATCCCCATTGCAATGAAGGAAATCTCCTCCCACTACAGCATCCAAGGCATATCTATAGCGAATCATAAGACCAAAATAAAAATTACTAAGGAGCAAACTTAGAGACATTTGAGGTTCAGCTTTACGATAAGAAGTAAAAATTCTGGACCAAGCATCTTTAAAACTCTCCTCATCCCCTTGTTTAAAAGTGAAGACTAATTCCTCAGGTGAAGAAGTAACAGGTGCAGAGCTAGACATGGTAACAAAAGTAAAATGCAAGTAACTAATTTTTTTGTGTTTTTGATATAGAGTGCAAGACAGTAAATAAAGTAAAGCTAGCAACTAATTTTTTTTGAGTTTTGATATAATGCAGCAACCAAGTAAGTAAATAAAATAAAGCAAGACAAAAACAAAGTAAAGAGATTGGATTGTGGAGACTCCCCTTGCAGCGTGTCTTGATCTCCCCGGCAACGGCGCCAGAAAAAGAGCTTGATACGCGTACAGCACGCGTCCGTTGGGAACCCCAAGAGGAAGGTGTGATGCGTACAGCGGCAAGTTTTCCCTCGAGAAAGAAACCAAGGTTTATCGAACCAGGAGGAGCCAAGAAGCACGTTGAAGGTTGATGGCAGCGGGATGTAGTGCGGCGCAACACCAGGGATTCCGGCGCCAACGTGGAACCTGCACAACACAACCAAAGTACTTTGCCCCAACGAAACAGTGAGGTTGTCAATCTCACCGGCTTGCTGTAACAAAGGATTAGATGTATAGTGTGGATGATGATTGTTTGAAGAAAACAGTAGAACAAGTATTGCAGTAGATTGTATTCAATGTAAAAGAATGGACCGGGATCCACAGTTCACTAGAGGTGTCTCTCCCATAAGATAAACAGCATGTTGGGTGAACAAATTACAGTCGGGCAATTGACAAATAGAGAGGGCATGACCATGCACATACATGATATGATGAGTATTGTGAGATTTAATTGGGCATTACGACAAAGTACATAGACCGCTATCCGAGCATGCATCTATGCCTAAAAAGTCCACCTTCAGAGTTATCATCCGAACCCCTTCCGGTATTAAGTTGCAAACAACGGACAATTGCATTAAGTATGGTGCGTGATGTAATCAATAACTACATTCTCGGACATAGCATCAATGTTTTATCCCTAGTGGCAACAAGCACATCCACAACCTTAGAACTTTCACGTCACTTGTCCTAGATTTAATGGAGGCATGAACCCACTATCGAGCATAAATACTCCCTCTTGGAGTTAAGAGCAAAAACTTGGCCAGAGCCTCTACTAATAACGGAGAGCATGCAAGATCATAAACAACACATAGATAATAGATTGATAATCAACATAACATAGTATTCTCTATCCATCGGATCCCGACAAACACAACATATAGAATTACGAGATAGATGATCTTGATCATGTTAGGCAGCTCACAAGATCCGACAATGAAGCACATGAGGAGAAGACGACCATCTAGCTACTGCTATGGACCCATAGTCCAGGGGTGAACTACTCACTCATCACTCCGGAGGCGACCATGGCGGTGAAGAGTCCTCCGGGAGATGATTCCCCTCTCCGGCAGGGTGCCGGAGGCGATCTCCAGAATCCCCCGAGATGGGATTGGCGGCGGCGGCGTCTCAGTAAGGTTTTCCGTATCGTGGCTCTCGGTACTTGGGGTTTCGCGACGAAGGCTTTAAGTAGGCGGAAGGGCAACGCGGGGGGCCACACGAGGGCCCCACACACCAGGGCCGCGCGGCCAAGACCTGGGTCGCGCCGCCCTGTTGTGGCGGCGCCTCGTGGCCCCACTTCCTTTCCCCCTCGGTCTTCTGGAAGCTTCGTGCAAAAATAGGACCCTGGGCGTTGATTTCGTCCAATTCCGAGAATATTTCCTTACTAGGATTTCTGAAACCAAAAACAGCGAGAAAACATCAAGCGGCTCTTCGGCATCTCGTTAATAGGTTAGTGCCGGAAAATGCATAAATATGACATAAAGTATGTATAAAACATGTAGATATCATCAATAATGTGGCATGGAACATAAGAAATTATCGATACATCGGAGACGTATCACCGGGAACACCACAACGAAATGGTGTGTCCGAACGTCGTAATCGAACTCTCTTAGATATGGTTCGTTCTATGATGGCTCTTACTGATTTGCCGTTATCATTTTGGAGTTATGCATTAGAGACAGCTGCATTCATTTAAATAGGGCACCATCTAAATCCGTTGAAACGACACCGTGTGAATTATGGTTTAATAAGAAACCTAAGCTGTCGTTCCTTAAGGTTTGGGGTTGCGAAGCCTATGTAAAAAAGTTACAACCGGACAAGCTAGAACCCAAAGCGGAGAAATGCGTCTTCATAGGATACCCTAAGGAAACTATAGGGTACACTTTGTATCACAGATCCGAAGGCAAAATCTTTGTTGCTAAGAACGGAACCTTTCTTGAGAAAGAATTTCTCACTAAAGAAGTGACTGGAAAAAAGTAGAACTCGACGAGATTATTGAATCTTCTCTCATTGATCAGAGTAGCGCAATACCGGAAGTTGTTCCTGTGCCGCCTGCACCAGTAACAGAGGAAGCTAATGATAATGATCATGAAACTTTGAACGAGATAGCTACTGAACCTCGCAGATCGACAAGGGAACGTGCCACTCCTGATTGGTATGATCCTTGTCTAAATGTCATGATTGTGGACAACCATGATGAAGACCCTGCGACGTATGAAGAAGCGATGATGAGACCAGATTCCAATAAATGGCAAGAAGCCATGAAATCCGAAATGGGATCCATGTATGATAACAAAGTGTGTACTTTGGTAGACTTACCTGATAGCCGCAAGGCTGTCGAGAATAAATGGATCTTCAAAAGAAAAACAGATGCTGATGGTAATATTACTGACTATAAAGCTCGACTTGTCGCAAAGGGTTTCCGACAAATTCAAGGTGTTGACTACGATGAGACTTTCTCACCTGTAGCGAAGCTAAAGTCTGTGAGGATTTTTTTAGCAATAGCTGCATTTTTCGATTATGAGATTTGGCAGATGGATGTCAAAACAGCATTCCTTAATGGAGACATTGAGGAAGAGTTGTATATGGTACAACCCAAAGGTTTTGTCGATCCTAAAAATGCTGACAAGGTGTGCAAACTTCAGCGTTCAATTTATGGACTGAAGCAAGCATCCAGAAGTTGGAACCGACGTTTTGATAAGGTGATCAAAGACTTCGGTTTTATACAGTATCATGAAGAGGCCTGTATTTACAAAAAAGTGAGTGGGAGCTCTACAGCATTCCTGATATTATATGTAGATGACATATTATTGATTGGGAATGATATAGAACTATTAAGCAGTATAAAATGTTATTTGAATAATAGTTTTTTAAATGAAAGACCTTGGTGAAGCATCGTACATTTTAGGCATCAAGATTTATAGAGATAGATCAAGACGCCTAATAGGGCTTTCACAGAGTACATATATGGACAAGATTCTAAAGAAGTTAAGAATGGACGAAAGTAAGAAAGGGTTCTTACCTATGTTACCAGGTAAGGTCTTGAGTAAGACTCAAGGTCCGGCTACGGCACAAGAAAGAGAGAGGATGAATCAGATCCCCTATGCCTCGGCAGTAGGCTCTATCATGTATGCCATGCTATGTACTAGACCGGATATAGCACATGCAGTTAGTTTGACTAGCAGATATCAAAGTGATCCAGGAATGAAACACTGGACAGCGGTCAAGAATATCCTGAAGTACTTGAAAAGAACTAAGGATATGTTTCTTTGTTATGGAGGTGACCAAGAGCTCGTTGTAAGAGCATCTCCAACAGAGGCTCTAAAATTTGGCGCTGTAAAAGTCGTTTGCAGCGTGCTCGATCCGGATACAGCGCGCGACGCTGGCGCGAGCTTCGCCGGAGGCTCTATTTTACAGCGCAACCAAAACAACCAAATACGGCCCTTTGCCAGAGGCTGTAAAATAGAGCTCCACAAACAAGTTTTTTCAACATACATACATCAAACAAGATCAAACATACCACAATTAAATATGAAAAAATCAACTAAAATTTACAACTCTAAACATACCACAAATAAAAGAGAGCAAGCTAGTCTATTTCATGAGCCCGCGACCATTCCATGCGCGCGTGGCCGACGCAATCGATTTAGCTAGCAATGCAATCGCGGCCGCTGCAATTGATCTAGCTAGCAACGCGCGCGGACCGCCGAAGCAAGCAATTGAGCAGCAAAGCGAGGCGGCCACAGCAAGCGGCAGGCGAAGCTCGCGCTGGCCGCGGTGGAGGCCCAGGGCAGGCGCGCGAGGAGAGCCACGACGGGCGGAGCTCCGCGATGCGGGGGCCAGGCTGGGCCGACGGAGCTCGACGGAGATTCATGCGGAGGTCCGCGGAGGGCCAAGCGCGGCCGCTGGATCTCCTCGTCGTCGCAGCGAGGAGGACCGGGCAAGGCCAGGCGCGGCTGGCGGACCTCTTCGTTCATCGTCGCAGACGAGGCCAAGATATTTCCCAGTCGTTTTTCTTCGTGCGGTGGCAAGGATCGCGTTGCCAGTTTACAGCGCGCGCTAGCCGGCGCACCAGATATACAGCTTTGGATAGCGCAAACTACCACGCGCACAAAAATATTTACAGCGCGACTTAATTTGCAGCGTCTGCTGGAGGGCGCAAAAGCGCGTTCGGCGCTGTATATTGACGGGTTTTTTAGCGCAGGACTAGTTTACAGCCTCTGTTGGAGATGCTCTAACCAGTTACATCGATGCAAGTTGGAACACTGATCCTGATGACTCTAAGTCTCAGTCTGGATACGTGTTTATATTGAATGGTGCTGCAGTAAGCTGGTCAAGCTCGAAGCAGTGCACGGTGGCGAAGTCTTCAACAGAATCGGAGTACATAGCGGCTTCGGAGGCTTCATCGAAGCGGTATGGATGAAGAGGTTCATTGTAGAGCTCGGTGTGGTTCCTAGTGCATTGGACCCACTAGTCATCTATTGTGACAACATGGGTGCCATCGCCAATGCACAAGAACCAAGGTCACACAAGAGGCTGAAGCATATCAAGCTGCGTTATCATTCGATTCGCGAGTACATCGAAGATGGAGAAGTAAAGATTTGCAAAGTACACACTCATCTGAATGTAGCAGATCCGTTGACTAAAGCTCTCCCTAGGGCAAAGCATGACCAACACCAAAATGCCATGGGTGTTAGGTTCCTTACAATGTAATCTAGATTATTGACTCTAGTGCAAGTGGGAGACTGTTGGAGATATGCCCAAGAGGCAATAATAAAAGTGGTTATTATATATCTTTGTGTTTATGATAAATGTTTATATACCATGCTATAATTGTATTAACCGAAACATTGATACATGTGTGTTATGTAAACAACAATGAGTCCCTAGTAAGCCTCTTGTATAACTAGCTTGTTGATTAATAGATGATCATAGTTTCATGATCATGAACATTGGATGTTATTAATAACAAGGTTATGTCATTATGTGAATGATATAATGGACACACCCAATTAAGCGTAGCATAAGATCACGTAATTAAGTTATTTGCTATAAGCTTTCGATACATAGTTACCTAGTCCTTTCGACCATGAGATCATGTAAATCACTTATACTGGAAAGGTACTTTGATTACATCAAACGCCATCTGCGTAAATGGGTGGTTATAAAGGTGGGATTAAGTATCCGGAAAGTATGAGTTGAGGCATATGGATCAATAGTGGGATTTGTCCATCCCGATGACGGATAGATATACTCCGGGCCCTCTCGGTGGAATGTCGTCTAAATAGCTTGCAAGCATATGAATGGTTCATAAGAGACCACATACCACGGTACGAGTAAAGAGTACTTGTCAGGAGACGAGGTTGAACAAGGTATAGAGATACCGATGATCAAACCTCGGACAAGTAAAATATCGCGTGACAAAGGGAACCAGTATCGTATGTGAATGGTTCATTCGATCACTAAGTCATCGTTGAATATGTGGGAGCCATTATGGATCTCCAGATCCCGCTATTGGTTATTGGTCGGAGAGAGGTCTCAACCATGTCTACATAGTTCGCGAACCGTAGGGTGATACACTTAAGGTTTGATGTCGTATTAGTAGATATTGAATATGGAATGGAGTTCGAAGTTTTTTTTGGAGTCTCGGATGGGATCCAGGACATCACGAGGAGTTCCGGAATGGTCCGGAGAATAAGATTCATATATAGGAAGTCATTTTATAAATTTGAAAATGATCCGGTGCATTTATGGAAGGTTCTAGAAGGTTCTAGAAAAGTCTGGAAGAAATCACTTTGGAAGGTGGAGTTCCACCAAGCTTGGCCGGCCAACCCTAGGGGGTGGAGTCCCAGGTGGACTCCACCAAAGGGGGCCGGCCACCCCCCCTCATGGAAAGGTGGGAGTCCCACCTCAAGTGGGAATCCCACCTTGGGTAGGTTTCATGTCATATGGAAGGTTTTGGTTTGGGGTCTTATTCGAAGACTTGTAGACCAACTTTTGGGGGTTCCACCTATAAAAAGAGGGACAAGGGGAGGGGACCAGCCACCTCAAGCCATAGCTTGGCCGCACCCCATAGTGGCTGGCCACCCCCTCTCCCCAAACCCTAGCCGCCCCTCCTCCTCCACCTCTCCCGCAAACGCTTAGCGAAGCTCCGCCGGAGATCTCCATCAACACCGCCACCACACCGTCGTGCTGCCGGGATTCAAGGAGGATCTACTACTTCCGCTGCCCGCTGGAACGGGGAGAAGGACGTCGTCTTCATCAACACCGAATGTGTGACCGAGTACGGAGGTGCAGCCCGATTGTGGCACCGTCAAGATCTTCTACGCGCTTTTGAAAGCGGCAAGTGATCATCTTCTGCAACAACGAGATCTAATCTCGTAGGCTTTGGAAATCTTCAAGGGTTAGTCTCGTTCATCCCCTCGTTGCTACCGTCTTCTAGATTGCATCTTGGCTTGGATTGCGTTCTCGCGGTAGGAAATTTTTTGTTTTCTATGTTACGAATCCCTACACCTGATGCCGCCGAAATTCCGCGCCGCCGCCGGAGATCCACGCGCCGCGCAGCTTGGCATCGGCGGAGTCCTGCGCGCCTCGCAGCATGACACCGGCGGAGTCCCGCACCCCTCAAAACCTGGCGCCAGTGGAGTCCCTCGCCCCTCGCCGCCTGGTGCCGGCGGAGTCCCGCACCCCTCGCTGGCTGGAGCCGGCGGGCCACCCGGTGGAGCTCACAGGCCCACGCCGGCGGGCTGGCGACCTCCCACCCTTCGCGTCGGCAACCTCTCGCAGACTGGCTCCGCTGAAGCTCGAGGAGTGGAGGTGGAAAACCCTGGTGGAGTGGAGGCGGGCGATCTTGCTGTCGAAGACCAACTGCTGAAGTTGTTGGAGCCTGTGCAGGTACCCCATTCCTGGCATACTCCTGAAGCTGCTGGAGCTGAAGCTGTAGATCCTGAGATACTGTAATAACCTGCAGATTGTACATGTATTGAAAAAGATACACATCATATGTTTCAGCAATAATGAACACCATTATCTGAAAGTACTCCTTACTGTATTATCTGAAAGTACTCGTACTTTGTCGGCAACAATGAACACCATTATCTCAAGCAGTGCAAAAATATCTCTATATGCACACATAAAATCTTGGAAATCATAATGTGATCTCAAGAAGAACGGTGTGCAAGTAAATGCCTGACTTTGATAGCTAGTCCTCCAAGAACAAGATAGCTAGTTTTCAAGATCTATATCTATATATGAATCGAGTAGCGAGATGTCTACGAGGAGGCCAAACATTTTTTTTTTAAAGAATGAAACAAAATTTTGGTTACAATAAGCACGAACAGAAACTTACTGCCATAGTGGAACAATCCCCTTGTACAATCTGCATACCCAACATTTTTTCAGTAGAGTGAGGTTACAGTTACAGAGAACAATAGATTCCAATATTTCGTTTCCTTGCATAGTTGCATCAGACTTACCCAGCATATCCTTCAGCCTTCACAAACTTAGAGAGCCCATCAGATAAACTAGCTTGATAAAGCAGGATACAACATCATTTTGTATTTCCAAGAGACTCCAGCATATCCTGCAACTTCTGAATATTGATGCTGTATCCTGCTTTATCAAGCTGTTGTTATGCAACCTAAAATGACTGAAGTCAATGCAGCGAGACTGTTTATCATTGTTGCAGGATATGCTGGAGTCTCTTGGAAATACAAAATGATGTTGTATCCTGCTTTATCAAGCTAGTTTATCTGATGGGCTTCCTAAGTTTGTGAAGGCTGAAGGATATGCTGGGTAAGTCTGATGCAAGGAAACGAAATATTGAAATCTATTGTTCTCTGTAATCGTAACCTCACTCTCTCGAAAAAATGTTGGGTATGCAGATTGTACAAGGGGATTGTTCCACTATGGCAGTAAGTTTCTGTTCGTGCTTATTGTAACCAAAATTTTGTTTCATTCTTAAAAAAAAAAATGTTTGGCCTCCTCGTAGACATCTGCTACTCTGATTCATATATAGATGGGATTTCTATTTTCGTGCCCTCGGGTCCTTAGTTGTACTCAGTTTTCCCCAGCTCCTTAGTTTTTCCTCAGTTTTCCCCAACTTCTTGTCTATAACCCGCAGAAAGAGCTCGGACGGAAGGAATCCCGTTTAGTTGACGTTGGTTGGTGTCGGCAAGTGGGGCCGGCTGTTGGTGCCCCGCAGTGGACACGTCTCCACTTATCCGGATCATCGTGGGACCCACAACTTGTCCACGTGAGAGCGCCGGACCCACAGCTTACCCGGGTGACCGTTGCAAAATGGGAGCCCGAGCTAGCCCCGCGCCCATGCCCGTGCCATTGCTTCCCCTTTCTTTCTCCGCGCCCCATTGTTCTTCTTCTCCGCCGGCGGCAGCCCTTCTCCGGCACGCGGGTGATGTCTAGTTTCTCTTCGACCTCCCGTTCTTCATGGCCGCGGTATGGACCCGTGCCTTTGACAAGATGCCACCGACCGCCCACGCCGGGAGCCTGCGAAGCGGTCGATCCGCAAGACGGACGAGAACGGCAACCGTGGACGTGAGTTCGTTGCATGCGAGAGCTTGCCATATAGAGAGGGGGATAAGGTTAGATCTCGCTCCAATTTCTCTGTTTTCTCTCGATTTTCTTGTTATTCCCTCGAATTTGGGATTTAGGGTTCACGTTGTTGTTTTCGGATCTTGAAGAAATGCGGGCATTTCGAGTGGATCGATGTGTACGTTCAGAGGCTTCGGTTGCGGGAATCAATTGGCGCTATTGGGGGCGCAATTTGGGAGGGGGGGACTTGTCTGTAGAGAATGCGGCGGAGAGAGGAGCCGTTCCGATTAGGGACCTTCCGATTATGCCTAATGCTCCCAATGCAGAGCTGGTGGAAGTGAAGGGAGAAGCTGAAGAAAATGAACAAGCGATTAAGGCAGCTGATCGAGTTGAAGAAGCAAGCTAATCTGATGGCTGGTTGTTTTTTTTGTTGTATAATTACGATCGGATTCTTATCATTGCTCACCGGGCGCTAGAAGTTGTTATAAGGGATACCTAGTTACAAATCCATTATTCGGTTACATGTACTTGTAGTTGTTTTCAAAGTTAGTGTGTGCATTCACCGAAATTACCAAACTATATTCCCTAAAAGAAAAGGACAGCTAAAGATAGTTGATAATTGTTAGAGGGGTGACAAATAATGCAATCGCCGAAATTCGCAAAAATGTATGCCTCATGTTTATAACAAAATTATACCACTTTTAGGCCGTTTCAAAATACCAATACTATATCCCAAACTATATTCCCTAAAAGAAAAGGACAGCTCAAGATAGTTGATAATTGTTAGAGGGGTGACAAATAATGCAATCCCCGAAATCCGCAAATATGTATGCCTCATGTTTATACCAAAATTATACCACTTTTAGGCCTTTCCAAAATACCAATACCATATCCCAAACTATATTCCCTAAAAGAAAAGGACAGCTAAAGATAGTTGATAATTGTTAGAGGGGTGACAAATAATGCAATCGCCGAAATCCGCAAAAATGTATGCCTCATGTTTATACCAAAATTATACCACTTTTAGGCCTTTCCAAAATACCAATACCATATCCCAAACTATATTCCCTAAAAGAAAAGGACAGCTAAAGATAGTTGATAATTGTTAGAGGGGTGACAAATAATGCAATCGCCGAAATCTGCAAAAATGTATGCCTCATGTTTATAACAAAATTATACCACTTTTAGGCCGTTTCAAAATACCAATACTATATCCCAAACTATATTCCCTAAAAGAAAAGGACAGCTCAAGATAGTTGATAATTGTTAGAGGGCTGACAAATAATGCAATCACCGAAATCCGCAAATATGTATGCCTCATGTTTATACCAATACTATATATTAAGTGGCAAACTCGTCATTGCATTCTCCACCGACGAGAGAGAGAGAGAGAGATGGGTGGCCACGAAGAGAGAGAGAGAGAGAGAGAGGTTGCCACGAAGAGACGGATAGGGGTATACTTGCCCGTTAGATCGGTGGATCAACGGTTCGTGGAGTCGATCCGGTGTGACAACGGCTCAACCAATCGGGATAAGTTTGGGCTTCTCGAGCATTTGTGACGGTACTTGAGGGCAAAGCCGAGTAGTACTAAGAATCCAAGGGCACATAAATAGTAAATAGACTAAGGGATTCAAACAAAAGAATTACAAAATGAAAAATGTGTGTTTTGTACAATATAATTCATATTGGGCTACATCAAATTATTTGCAATTCAAATATACATGAGTGTGACAATTATGGCATCATTTAGACAAACTATGTTTTGGGAAAGATGTTTTGCAAAGGGGTTTGGGTGGAAAACCATGCATCTTCATAGCTACACTAGTGATTCGAGAAGTGGCAATTTGTGGTAAAACTTGATTTATATATGTTTGTTAAGGTTTTCTAGGTGGCGAGGTTGCGTAGGAAGACTCCATGAGTAGTTGCCACTATGTTTTTATTTTTTGGATTTTTTTGCGCATGAAATGACTCAATTAGCTATGTTAATCTCATTTGTTGACTCTCTGTTGACCAGCTACTTGAGGGTAAAACTGAGTATATTGCACTTGCCGGTCTAAGTCCTCGAGGGAAAACTGAGTACGAGATAAAATTTCCGTATAAGGCCCGAGGTTATAACTGAGTACACCAAACGTCCCGGGGTTAGACTCGGGTAGCGGTGCACGCTGCAGCCGTGCATAGCGGACGCGTGTTGCCGTGCATAGCGGACGCGTGTTGCGGTACACGCCACCTTCGTCTTTATAGAGCCCCTCTTTCTCTCCCTCGACGCACGTTCTCACCGGCTCCACCGCAACCGCCTCTCCTGTCCCATCATCTTCTCCACAACCGAAGAAAAAACCCCGAAGAAAACCGCCGGCGATGGAGAAGAATGAGATGCCCATTGTCGGCACATCGGCCCCCGCCCCCGCCCAGGCCCCTGTCGCTGCTTCCATCGTAGCAGCCGGCGCATCGGCCGCCGCCCCCGTCCCGGCCCCTGTCGCTGCTTCCAACGTAGCAGCCGGCGCATCGGCCGCCGCCCCCGTCCAGGCCCCTGTCGCTGCTTCCAACGTAGCAGCCGGCGCATCGGCCGCCGCCCCCGTCCAGGCCCCTGTCGCTGCTTCCAACGTAGCAGCCGGCGCATCGGCCGCCGCCCCCGTCCGAGGCCCCCGTCGCTGCTTCCAACGTAGCAGCCGGCGCATCGGCCGCCGCCACCGTCCGGTCCCCGTCGATTGGGACCCGTACGAACCGGTGCGGTACGACGCGCCGGAGAACCCCTACGACACCACCATCGTCGACAACGAGCCGGAGGTAACCCTTTGTTCCCTAGTTCTTATCTCATTTCAATGATTTTGTGTTAGATCTACCGTTATTACGGTTCGTGCGTTCCTAGTTCAATCCTTTTTTGTTAGATCTTGCGTTATTACTGTTCGTCTCGTTCCTAGTTCGATCCTTTTGTGTTAGATCTTGCGTTATTAGTGTTTGTGATTTGCTTTTGTTTAAGATTTGTGCCGATGATGATGAATATTTGGGCATAAATTGATTCAGGGTTTGGTCGGTAAACAATTGGTGTGTACAAATTTGCTGTGCATGATCTTTGGTTTGCTTGACTCAAATCCTGGATATAAGTGTGTCCAATGTAACCGAGGCTACCTCTTTTTTCGAGCCCATATTATCATGCATGATTTTTTGTTCACTCTCTGTTCCATCATCGTTGCAATTGACTCCGTGTTTTTGCACGATCTTTGGTGCTACGTGACAGGTGCGGAGCAGCGACGTCGACGGCGACGACGAGTCCTTCCACACCAAGACTCGTCACGTCCTCGGGAGGCTGCAGTCCGGCCATTACGATGGCCCTTTTGCTCGAGGCATTTACAAGTGCCCCTTCGCAACGAGGAAGCTCCGCGCCACCGACTTCAACTCCCCGGTGAACCATGCTGAATCCATTGGCAGATGTGGCGCTAGAGTTGGAAGGACCGTGAACGTGCATGCGTACATGGCCAAACACAAAGCACTTGGGATTCACTGCGCAACCTCCAAGTGAGTCACACGCGCTACCGGAGGCGTTGAACGTGCCTCTTGCACTCTCGTATGTGACTGCTCTATCTGTAGAGCAGCTTAATTTCATGTAAATTGTAGCTTATGTTGGATCTATCGGTACTACTTTTGGATCTGTCCTGAATATATCTATGCTATGTTGGTTGCTGTATGCAGCTTATCCTATATTTTTCTCCGGATTTGTGCCCTAGATTTCCTACCTGATCGGGTAAAAACGAAGGCATAAAGAAATGAATGGCGTTAAAAACGAAGGAGAAGCTGCTCTAGATTTGCTACCAATTTGGGCTATCAAATATGAATGAGATCGAGCGATAGAGAGGAAAAAGGTACATTGAAAACTGCTAATCCGGGCGGAAGAGACAGAAACCACTCGTGCCCCCGTCCCGGACCCACACGGCTCCACACGCTACGGCCCCACACGCTACGGCCACACAAACACGGCCTCGTCCTGTCCCACGCGGTCCCACACGACGCGACCCCACAAACGACACGACCCCACTCGTCAGCACGGAACGGTCAACTTAACGGATTCCTTCCGTCCGAGCTCCTTCTACGGTTCAGACAAGGGCTTGGGGAAAACTGAGGAAAAACTAAGGAGCTGGGGAAAACTGAGTACAACTAAGGACCTGAGGGCACGAAAATAGAAATCCCTATATAGATATAGATCTTGAAAACTAGCTATCTTGTTCTTGGAGGACTAGCTATCAAAGTCAGGCATTTACTTGCACACCGTTCTTCTTGAGATCATATTATGATTTCCAAGATTTTATGTGTGCATATAGAGATATTTTTGCACTGCTTGAGATAATGGTGTTCATTGTTGCTGACAAAGTACAGTACTTTCAGATAATACAGTAAGGAGTACTTTCAGATAATGGTGTTCATTATTGCTGAAACATATGATGTGTATCTTTTTCAATACATATACAATCTGCAGGTTATTACAGTATCTCAGGATCTACAGCTTCAGGAGTATGCCAGGAATGGGGTACCTGCACAGGCTCCAACAACTTCAGCAGTTGGTCTTCGACAGCAAGATCGCCTGCCTCCACTCCACCAGGGTCTTCCACCTCCACTCCTCGAGCTCCAGCAGCGCCAGTCTGCGAGAGGTTGCCGACGTGAAGGGTGGGAGGTCGCTAACCCGCCGGCGTGGGCCTGTGAGCTCCACCGGGTGGCCCGCCGGCTCCAGCCAGCGAGGGGTGCGGGACTCCGCCGGCACCAGGCGACGAGGGGCGAGGGACTCCACAGGCGCCAGGCTGCGAGGGGTGCGGGACTCCGCCGGTGTCAGGCTGCGAGGCGCGCGGGACTCCGCCGGCGCCAAGCTGCGCGGCGCGTGGATCTCCGGCGGCGGCGCGGAATTTCGGCGGCATCAGGCTGCGCGGGGCGCAGAATTTCGGCGGTGTCAGGGCGGCGCGATCCGCCGGCGGGAGTCCCCGCTGCCAGGCTGCACGGGGCGCGGAACTCCGGCGTCGTCAGGGGCGCGCGATCCGCCGGTGGGAACCAGCTACAGCGAGCCCGCACACGCGATCCTGGGAGATACTATAGGGGATTCGATCGTGATGTTTCCAAAATACTAAAAAAACTGTTTTACACTAGCCCACCGACACCTATTTCATGACGGAGGGAGTATGTATATCAGAGAGTCGGTACGATCGTTCCTGCTGCCCAGCCGGCGGCCGCACCCATCATTGGTCAGGTGAGGTCGTTGACTCGTTGTGCAACTCCTGCGTGATGTACAACTGCTGAAAATATTGCGGTTGCCAAAGAGCTTCAGGGATCTCGAGTGGAGCTTGATGTACATAATAGAAGTCAATACTGACATTTTGTACATAGTTGAATACCAATGTTGCATAAAATCGAGGACCTTGATATCCTAGCTTAGAACATAATATGTTGGGGCCATGTTGTATCCAAAGTCCTAGCAAGCAGTCCCATCAGATTAGTGATGATCAGGTAGCCCATTAGGCTTAAATATCACGATCTGGCTTTGCTTACTTTAATTGCAAATGCAGATTGCTACCTCCGGTGACGTCTACCAGGCAAGGCGCCCAAAAGATTCATGATTAGTTTAACTGAAATTGCAGATTGCTTCCAATGAATCAAGAGAGTTCAAACTAAAAACAAATCATTCTACTACAAAACATAAAGATCATATACGACATGATTGAGTATCATAGGTAGATTTTTACTTTGGAGCAAAAAATATTCGAAAAGGAAAATTCCAATGTAATAATGAACTCGTTGTTCTATCAACTCATTCTTCTCTTTTGTGTCAAGAAGCCAGACAAGCATGTTCTCTCCGAAAATTCGCAGTTACTTGTTACATGACCATATGTATATCTCCAGAATTTTCTGAAAGTTCGGAACATGATTTTACAACAGGCTATCTTTTATTGTTGTCTCCAGCAATTAATGATTGGGTGCTGGTAAGATTATGGCATGCTAAAAGTCAAATTAAAAAGTTGTGAATGAAAACTCACATCTTGTATAACCCAGATAAAGTAACTCTTTTGTACTCCCTCTCTTCCAAATTAGGATTAGGATGCATATTTGTTTTGGTCAAAGTCAAACTTTGTAAATTATAATTAAATATATAAAAAATTGTAGTAACATCTTGAACATTATCTCAATGTTCTTGGAGTCATCATGAAATATAATTTTATATTATGTAAAATTGGTATAATAAAAGTTAATATATTTTATATAGTTGGACCAACTTTATAAAGTTTAACTTTGACCAAACCTAATATGCATCTATATCCTAAATTAGGAAGGAGGGAGTACTAAGAAATCAAATCTTATACTTATACGGAACAAAGCAAGTAAGTATAAGAGAATGCAATTTCCTCTTTTCCGTTTATCATTCCTCCAACTCGCGATTGATTAGGAAGCGCTGTCGCAGCAGACACATCAGCGAACTGTTTCTGCTAAGCACCATATTGGACGGCCATCGGAAAACAGTCAACAACGACAAGAACTTGCTTGCAATACCTTCCAGCAGGCTGCCGGTTGTACGGACTATTCAGTTCTACGCACCACGGACATCACTTTCAGTACCAGCAACAAGTGAGCCGAAACCGCGGAAGAACGAACTGGCTGAACTCAAGAACTTGACAAGGATTCACATTTCTTGAGTTCAGTTTTCAGGTAAGTTAACAGGGCCTGGGCCGCGCCTAGGCCTGGTCTGGCCGGCCTGTGGCACCTCTTTATCCCCTTGTGAACTTCGTCTTTGTTACGGAAAAATAAGATCTTCGTCTTTTGTTTCGTTCAATTCCGAGAATATTTCCTGTACAACTTTTTTGAAATACGAAACAACAGAAAACAGGGAATTGACATTGTGGCATCTTGTCAATAGGTTAGTGCCAGAAAATGTATAAAAGTGCCACGAAGGGTAAAAAAACATATATAAATTGGTGTAAAACAAGCATGGAGCATAAAAAATTAGGGTTAATTATTGGTTTGCCACTACAGCCCGCGCAACACTCAGTTTTGCCACTAGAGCAGAATGGTGCTCAGTTTTTCCACCGCTTCTGGCGCAACTGCTTTGTCGAGGCCAAACAGCCAGGCTTCAAGAGTTTCCGTCTCGTGCCGTTACTGAAAGTGGGGCCGGATCTTACAGGTAGGACCGCGCAATGAAAAATTGGGTGAAGACCGAACTACCCCTGCTCCCGCCACACAGCCACACACCGTTCCGCTGCTCCCGCCACCACCCGCACCCCTGCCGGCACCACCTACGCCGCCACCAGCTGCGCGGCCGCGCGGCCGTCCCGCGTGGACACCTGCTCCACTGCCACCGCCTCCAGCAGCACCTGCTCTGCCCCCACCATCTTGCGACGTAGTCGCTCGTTCCGCCACTGCGCCCTCCACTTGCTTGACGAAATGGCTAGTGGCAGCAACGACCTTGGCGAGGCAGTCGTCTGGCCGGAGACCCTCTGCGTCCACGACAGGGTTCCCGAGGGGTAAGCCTTGTTCCTATTGAGCTTTCTTGTGCAGTGCAACAGGCGATTTGACATGGAGTGCTCATTGCGTTTGATTTGATTTTTGTGTGCTCATTGCCTCTCTATTTTTTGGTTGGTTAGGATGGCATTGCGATTTGCTTTCTTGGTGAACATTAGAAGGGAGCGATTCATAGTGGATGCAAATGATCAAAAGAAATTCCAAGGACAGTTTGATTATCGGTTGCCAATGGATTGTAATTTGAGTTTTAGACAATTTGGGGAGGTGATACGTATCCGACGTATCGATAATTTCTTATGTTCCATGCCTCATTATTGATGATATCTACATGTTTTATACACATTATATGTCATATTTATGCATTTTCCGGCACTAACCTATTAACGAGATGCCGAAGAGCCGATTCTTTGTTTTCTGCTGTTTTTGGTTTCGAAATCCTAGTAAGGAAATATTCTCGGAATTGGACGAAATCAACGCCCGGGGGCCTATTTTTGCACGAAGCTTCCGGAAGTCCGAGGGAGAGACGAAGTGGGGCCACGAGGTGGCGCCACACTAGGGCGGCGCGGCTCGGGCCTTGGCCGCGCCGGCCTGTTGTGTGGGGTCCTCGTGTGGCCCCCTGACTTGCCCTTCCGCCTACATATAGTCTTCGTCGCGAAACCCCCGGTACCGAGAGCCACGATACGGAAAACCTTCCGCGAGACGCCGCCGCCGCCAATCCCATCTCGGGGGATTCGAGGAGATCGCCTCCGGCACCCTGCCGGAGAGGGGAATCATCTCCCGGAGGACTCTTCACCGCCATGGTCGCCTCCGGAGTGATGAGTGAGTAGTTCACCCCTGGACTATGGGTCCATAGCAGTACCTAGATGGTCGTCTTCTCCTTATGTGCTTCATTGTCGGATCTTGTGAGCTGCCTAACATGATCAAGATCATCTATCTGTAATTCTATATGTTGTGTTTGTCGGGATCCGATGGATAGAGAATACTATGTTATGTTGATTATCAATCTATTACCTATGTGTTGTTTATGATCTTGCATGCTCTCCGTTATTAGTAGAGGCTCGGCCAAGTTTTTACTCTTAACTCCAAGAGGGAGTATTTATGCTCGATAGTGGGTTCATGCCTCCATTAAATGCGGGACGATGACGGAAAGTTCTAAGGTTGTGGATGTGTCTGTTGCCACTAGGGATAAAACATTGATGCTATGTCCGAGGATGTAGTTATTGATTACATTACGCACCATACTTAATGCAATTGTCTCGTTGTTTGCAACTTAATACCGGAAGTGGTTCGGATGATAACCTGAAGGTGGACTTTTTAGGCATAGATGCATGCTTGGATAGCGGTCTATGTACTTTGTCGTAATGCCCAATTAAATCTCACAATACTCATCATATCATGTATGTGCATGGTCATGCCCTCTCTATTTGTCAATTGCCCGATCGTAATTTGTTCACCCAACATGCTATTTATCTTATGGGAGAGACACCTCTAGTGAACTGTGGACCCCGGTCCATTCTTTTACATTGAATACAATCTATCGCAATACTTGTTCTACTGTTTTCTGCAAACAATCATCATCCACACTATACATCTAATCCTTTGTTACAGCAAGCCGGTGAGATTGACAACATCACTGTTTCGTTGGGGCAAAGTACTTTGGTTGTGTTGTGCAGGTTCCACGTTGGCGCCGGAATCCCTGGTGTTGCGCCGCACTACATCCCGCCGCCATCAACCTTCGACGTGCTTCTTGGCTCCTACTGGTTCGATAAACCTTGGTTTCTTACTGAGGGAAAACTTGCCGCTGTACACATCACACCTTCCTCTTGGGGTTCCCAACGGACGCTTGTTGTACGCGTATCAAGCTCTTTTTCTGGCGCCGTTGCCGGGGAGATCAAGACACGCTGCAAGGGGAGTCTCCAATATCCAATCTCTTTACTTTGTTTTTGTCTTGCTTTATTTACTTTCTTGTTTGCTGCATTATATCAAAACACAAAAAAATTAGTTGCTAGCTTTACTTTATTTACTGTCTTGCACTCTATATCAAAAACATAAAAAAAAATTTACTTGCATTTTACTTTTGTTACCATGTCTAGTTCTACACTTGTTACTTCTTCACCTGAGGAATTAGTCTTCACTTTTAAACAAGGGGATGAGGAGAGTTTTAAAGATGCTTGGTCCATAATTTTTACTTCTTATCGTAAAGCTGAACCTCAAATGACTCTAAGTTTGCTCCTTAGTAATTTTTATTTTGGTCTTATGATTTGCTATAGATATGCCTTGGATGCTCTAGTGGGAGGAGATTTCCTTCATTGCAATGGGGATCAAGCTTTTAATGCCATACATAAGTTGGTTGCATCACATGATTCAGCTAATAACTTTGATTCAACCCTTATTAGCATTTATAATAGATTAAACACTCTTGAGACAAGTGCATCTCGCTTGAATGAAAATTATAGATATGTTCGTAACCGTCTTGATCAAGTTTTAGTGAACTCCGAACCTTCATTATGGGATCCTACTATTAAAATTGTTATCGGTGATCAAACTCTTCATGCCAATTGTGATATTATGTCTGAATTTTGCCTAATGCCTAAGAGTATTCATGAATATTTGAAACTTTGGGGATTCGTTGAAGGGGAGAAGGAATAACTCTTATTGATAACTCTGTTATAATTCCTAAAGGAATAGCTGCGGGTGTGCATACAACCATTCTTGGGAGAACAATATCCATTGATTATCTTGTTATTGAATGTGCAGGAACAGGACAAATCACACTCGAAAGATCCCTGCTGAAACTATTGGGAGCAGTCATGGATATGGGAGAAGGCACCCTAAAATTCACCTCTACACCCGGGGGTAGACATATATTCCCTAAATCAAAGAATAAGAAAAATAACAAGAAAGGTAAGGGTAAATCCCAAGGTAATGTTGATACTGCATCTCTTGATAACACTTGATACACACTTTCTGCGCCTAGCTGAAACGCGTTAAAGAAAAGCGCTTATCGGAGACAACCCATGTTTTTACTACAGTATTTTTGTTTTATATTTGAGTCTTGGAAGTTGTTTACTACTGTAGCAACCTCTCCTTATCTTAGTTTTGTGCATTGTTGTGCCAAGTAAAGTCGTTGATAGTAAGGTTCATACTAGATTTGGATTACTGCGCGAGAAACAGATTTCTTTCTTTGTCACGAATTTCGACCTGCCTCTCTGTAGGTAGCTCAGAAAAATATGCCAATTTACGTGCGTGATCCTCAGATATGTACGCAACTTTCATTAAATTTGGGCATTTTCATTTGAGAAAGTCTGGTGCCTCAATAAAATCCGTCTTTACGCACTGTTCTGTTTAGACAGATTCTGCCTTTTATTTCGTATTGCCTCTTTTGCTATGATGGATGAATTTCTTTGTTCCATTAATGTCCAGTAGTTTTGTGCAATGTCCAGAAGTGTTAAGAATGATTATGTCACCTCTGAACATGTGAATTTTTATTGTGCACTAACCCTCTAATGAGTTGTTTCGAGTTTGGTGTGGAGGAAGTTTTCAAGGATCAAGAGAGGAGATGATACAAGTATGATCAAGGAGAGTGAAAGATCTAAGCTTGGGGATGCCCCGGTGGTTCACCCCTGCATATTTTAAGAAGACTCAAGCGTCTAAGCTTGGGGATGCCCAAGGCATCCCCTTCTTCATCGACAACATTATCGAGTTCCTCCCCTGAAACTATATTTTTATTCCATCACATCTTATGTGCTTTGCTTGGAGCGTCGGTTTGTTTTTGTTTTTGTTTTGTTTGAATAAAATGGATCCTAGCATTCATTGTGTGGGACAGAGACACGCTCCGCTGTTGCAGATGGACAAATATGTCCTTAGGCTTTACTCATAGTATTCATGGCGAAGGTTGAATCTTCTTCGTTAAATTGTTATATGGTTGGAATCGGGAAATGCTACATGTAGTAATTCTAAAATGTTTTGAATAATTTGATACTTGGAAATTGTTGTGCTCATGTTTAAGCTCTTGCATCATATACTTTGCACCCATTAATGAAGAAACACTTAGAGCTTGCTAAAATTTGGTTTGCATAATTGGTCTCTCTAAAGTCTAGATAATTTCTAGTATTGAGTTTGAACAACAAGGAAGACGGTGTAGAGTCTTATAATGTTTACAATATGTCTTTTATGTGAGTTTTGCTGCACCGGTTCATCCTTGTGTTTGTTTCAAATAACCTTGCTAGCCTAAACCTTGTATCGAGAGGGAATACTTCTCATGCATCCAAAATCCTTGAGCCAACCACTATGCCATTTGTGTCCACCATACCTACCTACTACATGGTATTTATCCACCATTCCAAAGTAAATTGCTTGAGTGCTACCTTTAAAATTTCTATTCTTTACCTTTACAATATATAGCTCATGGGACAAATAGCCTAAAAACTATTGTGGTATTGAATATGTACTTATGCACTTTATCTCTTATTAAGTTGCTTGTTGTGCGATAACCATGTTCCTGGGGACGCCATCAACTACTCTTTGTTTAATATCATGTGAGTTGCTATGCATGTCCGTCTTGTCCGAAGTAAGGGAGATTTACCACTCATTTAATGGTTAGAGCATGCATATTGTTAGAGAAGAACATTGGGCCGCTAACTAAAGCCATGAATCATGGTGGAAGTTTCAGTTTTGGACATATATCCTCAATCTCATATGAGAACATTAATTGTTGCTACATGCTTATGCATTAAAGAGGAGTCCATTATCTGTTGTCTATGTTGTCCCGGTATGGATGTCTAAGTTGAGAATAATCAAAAGCGAGAAATCCAATGCGAACTTTCTCCTTAGACCTTTGTACAGGCAGCATAGAGGTACCCCTTTGTGACACTTGGTTAAAACATGTGTATTGCGATAATCCCGGTAATCCAAGCTAATTAGGACAAGGTGCGGGCATTATTAGTATACTATGCATGAGGCTTGCAACTTGTAAGATATAATTTACATGATACATATGCTTTATTACTACCGTTGACAAAATTGTTTCTTGTTTTCAAAACCAAAGCTCTAGCACAAATATAGCAATCAATGCTTCCTCTGCGAAGGGCCTTTCTTTTACTTTTATGTTGAGTCAGTTCACCTATTTCTCTCCACCTCAAGAAGCAAACACTTGTGTGAACTGTGCATTGATTCCTACATACTTGCATATTGCACTTGTTATATTACTTTACATTGACAATATCCATGAGATATACATGTTACAAGTTGAAAGCAACCGCTGAAACTTAATCTTCCTTTGTGTTGCTTCAATACCTTTACTTTGATTTATTGCTTTACGAGTTAACTCTTATGAAAGACTTATTGATGCTTGTCTTGAAAGTAATATTCATGAAAAGTCTTTGCTTTATGATTCATTTGTTTATTCATGTCATTACCATTGTTTTGATCGCTGCATTCATTACATATGCTTACAATAGTATGATCAAGGTTATGATGGCATGTCACTCCGTAAATTATCTTTGTTATCGTTTACACCGCTCGGACGAGCGAGAACTAAGCTTGGGGATGCTGATACGTCTCCGACGTATCGATAATTTCTTATGTTCCATGCCACATTATTGATGATATCTACATGTTTTATACACATTATATGTCATATTTATGCATTTTCCGGCACTAACCTATTAACGAGATGCCGAAGAGCCAGTTGATGTTTTCTGTTGTTTTTGGTTTCAGAAATCCTAGTAAGGAAATATTCTCGGAATTGGACGAAATCAACGCCCAGGGGCCTATTTTTGCACGAAGCTTCCGTAAGTCCGAGGGAGAGACGAAGTGGGGCCACGAGGTGGCGCCACACTAGGGCGGCGCGGCCTGGGCCTTGGCCGCGCCGGCCTGTTGTGTGGGGCCCTCTTGTGGCCCCCTGACTTGCCCTTCCGCCTACATATAGTCTTCGTCGCGAAACCCCCAGTCCCGAGAGCCACGATACGGAAAACCTTCCAGAGACGCCGCCGCCGCCAATCCCATCTCGGGGGATTCAGGAGATTGCCTTCGGCACCCTGCCGGAGAGGGGAATCATCTCCCGGAGGACTCTTCACCGCCATGGTCGCGTCCGGAGTGATGAGTGAGTAGTTCACCCCTGGACTATGGGTCCATAGCAGTAGCTAGATGGTCGTCTTCTCCTTATGTGCTTCATTGTCGGATCTTGTGAGCTGCCTAACATGATCAAGATCATCTATCTGTAATTCTATATATTGTGTTTGTCGGGATCCGATGGATAGAGAATACTTTGTTATGTTGATTATCAATCTATTACCTATGTGTTGTTTATGATCTTGCATGCTCTCCGTTATTAGTAGAGGCTCTGGCCAAGTTTTTACTCTTAACTCCAAGAGGGAGTATTTATGCTCGATAGTGGGTTCATGCCTCCATTAAATCTGGGACAGTGACAGAAAATTCTAAGGTTGTGGATGTGCTGTTGCCACTAGGGATAAAACATTGATGCTATGTCCGTGGATGTAGTTATTGATTACATTACGCACCATACTTAATGCAATTGTATGTTGTTTGCAACTTAATACTAGAAGGGGTTCGGATGATAACCTGAAGGTGGACTTTTTAGGCATAGATGCATGCTGGATAGCGGTCTATGTACTTTGTCGTAATGCCCAATTAAATCTCACAATACTCATCATATCATGTATGTGCATGGTCATGCCCTATCTATTTATCAATTGCCCGACTGTAATTTGTTCACCCAACATGCTATTTATCTTATGGGAGAGACACCTCTAGTGAACTGTGGACCCCGGTCCATTCTTTTACATTGAATACAATCTCATCGCAATACTTGTTCTACTCGTTTTCTGCAAACAATCATCATCCACACTATACATCTAATCCTTTGTTACAGCAAGCCGGTGAGATTGACAACCTCACCTGTTTCGTTGGGGCAAAGTACTTTGGTTGTGTTGTGCAGGTTCCACGTTGGCGCCGGAATCCCCGGTGTTGCGCCGCACTACATCCCGCCGCCATCAACCTTCGACGTGCTTCTTGGCTCCTACTGGTTCGATAAACCTTGGTTTCTTACTGAGGGAAATCTTGCCGCTGTACGCATCACACCTTCCTCTTGGGGTTCCCAACGGACGCGTGTTGTACGCGTATCAGGAGGTAATTTGCAGCCCATATCCTTGGGGTTTGCATGATGAAGTGGAATTCAAATACTACGATGGGGGAAGTGATTGGGTAAAAGTTAGTAATGATTAAGAGCTCGCTACCATATTTTGTATGTGAGGCTGCAAAATGATGTGGTTGTGCCGGCAGTTGGACCTTCTCGGATAGATTCATGTCATCATAATGGCAGCTCTAGCCAGAACAGTTCAGTTAGGGGAGCTTCAGTTAGTGCACGGCGACGTGGTGCCTCGTCAAACATGGGCACCGGTTGTAGGGTCCCAAGAGAAGTGGAGCCTGAATACATAGATGATGAAGAGAGGCTATATTCTGATGTTGTGCAGGGTTTATGACGGCCATGTCGGGATGAAAACCGAGATGAGGCTGACAATGAGGCTTTTGTGATTGATGATGAGGAGGGTGAGGATGAAGACCTTCCAGCTATTGAATGGGACCCTGCAAACCCTCAGATGGAAGAAGGTACCATCTTTGCATCCATGAGTGCGTGTAGAAATGGACTTGTGACATACCGCATCAAGGCAGAGCGTACATTTGAAGTTGACAAGAGCGACATAGTACGTTACATAGTGCACTGTCCGACTGAAGATTGTCCATGGAGGATGCACGCGTCTAAAATGCGAAATAGCACGAATGTTCAAGTCAAAGTGAACCCTTTTAGGCACACATGCCTGGAATCAACCCTAAGGAAGGAAACAATCACTAGAGCCAAGTCAAGATGGGTGGCTGAAGAAGTAAAACGGTGGGTGACAGAAGACCATCAAGTGGGTACAAATGAGTTGCAGAAGAAGCTCAAATAAAATTTCAAGATAGAGGTACCATACATGAGGGTTTTCAATGGAAAACAACATGCTATGGATTCTATTTATGGTAATTGGCATGAAAGTTTTAAACTGCTGTATTCATTTAAGGGTGAAGTGGAGAAGACCAACTCAGGTAGTATTGTAGATATTGACCACCACACTATGGAGTACACATTGAGGGGAATGACAATGACAAAGGAATGCTTTAGAAGGGTTTTTGTCTGCTTTGAGGCTTGTCGCCGGTTTTTTTGGAAGGCTGCAGGCCCTATTTGGCTATTGATGCTACTTTTCTCACAAAGAGGTTTAAAGGACAGTTAGTAGCAGCTTGTGCAGTTGATGGACACAATTTTGTATTTCCAGTTGCTTATGGTGTGCTGGAGGAAGAGTCTGAGAAGAGCTGGACTTGGTTTTTGCAGAATCTGCGTCGGGCTATTGCACATCCCAATGGGTTTGTAATTCATACAGATGCTTGCAAGGGTTTATAAGTATCCTTGGACAATGCGTTCCCTAGAGTAGAGCATAGGGAATGCATGCTGAAGAAGCACAACTATCACATGAGGCAGTTATACAAAAATGACAAAGTGAAGGAATACTTGGAAACACACCACTCCAAGTTATGGGCCAGAAGCCAATTCAGTGAAGTGAGCAAAGTTGACTATGTGCATAATAATATTGCAGAGTCTTTCAACTCAACGATCCGAAAACTAAAGGGTCTTTATTTGGCGGATTAGCTTGAAAAGATAAGGATAGAATACGTGCAGAAATTTCTTGTTCGTGCAGGAATATCCGAGGCAAAATTCATGGGACACATTATAATCCCTTCCGTGATGAATGAATTGAAGCAGAAAATAAGAGGCTTAGAAATGGACATGACTCGTTGCTCGGCTACGACGACAGAGGTATCATTTTTGGATAAAGAGAAGAGGGAATGGAGATATCTAATGGATTTAGAAGCTAGAACATGCAGTTGTAGGCAATGGCAGATAACTGGGTTGCCATGCATTCATGCCTTGTTTTTCATCACTACTCTCTCAGGTCAAGCAGGGAACATACAATAGTATGTGCATGATTACTACTCTGTTGCAAAGTTCAAAGCCACATATGCACATGCCTTACCTGCTTTGGAGGGAAAACAACAATGGGACATAGTGGACCCTGGTTTTAAGCTTTGCCCTCCAGTTCTGAAGAGAGCAGCATGTAGACCGAGGAAAACTAGAATAAGACCTCGCAGCGAAGGAGCTGGACTTGGACCGAGGAGACGTAAGTGCACAAGGTGTGCTGGGTCTGGTCATTTCGCTAAGTATTGTGATAACGCAGTAGATCCAGCGTTTGGAGAGTGTTTCGATGCTTCAAATGATGAGCAAACTAATGATCAAAATGAGGATCCAGTGGAGACTACAAGTGATGATAGAAATGATGATCCAATTGATGAGCCACAAAATGATCAAAATGATGATCCAATTGATGATCCAATTGATGAGACACAAAGTGATCAAAATTATGATCCAATTGATGATCCAATTGATGATCAAAATGAGGATCCAATTGATGATCCAATTGAGGAGCAAATTGAGGCTCCAAATGTTGGTGTCCAACCTTCTGTGGTTGTGAGTTCTACTTGGTATGTAAATCTTGCCAATACTAGTGTACATTTATCACTTGACACAATCTTATCGCGCTGCCCTTTGTTTTGTACAGCTCTGTTGTGGGTTCGAACAAAGTTGTGGCAGTGAGCTCTGAGGTAGTTAAGGTACCGACAACCAAGAGGAGAAGAAAAGAAGCAATGAGCACAAGGATCACAAGGAGCAAAGCGGTGGCAACAAGCACAAGGATCACAAGGAGCAAAGTGGTGGCAAGAAGCACAAGGACCAAAAAGAAGCTGCAACGCTTTGTAGATGATTGAGTGGGAACTAACTGAAGTTCATGAATAATGTTGTATTTGTGTTGAATGAAAAACTAAGCCTGGATGTTAGAACTATGTTTGAATGATGTTGGAATGATTAGAGTACATGTTAGAACTATGTTTGAATGATGTTGGAATGATGAGATTACATGTTTTGAGGAACTCATGTCAAAATGTGCTAAAAAAGAGCTCCAAAGGTAGGGTAAATGGCCTCATTTCTAAGCAAGTTTTTTTTGATCGTGTCTAAATTGGCCAAATAAGTTTACTACACATCTATTCCATGTAAGAAGACTATGTGAGAAGGTTTTCCATTTTTTTGAATTTTTTATGCTCATTTCAAATTTGGTCAAACCTAACTTTGACCATCATTTTAGCAAGTTTGAAACATGGAATTGAAAAACTAAGCATGTATCCTTCTTATTCACTCCAAAATGAAGCTTTGGTGAGGTTTTTGAAATTTTTCATGTTCCAAACCTTAAACCTCGTGTCTTCACCCTCGATCTCGTAACCCTAAACCCTAACCCTAACCCTAACACTAAACCCTAAACCCTAAACCCTAAACCCTAAACCCTAACCCTAACCCCTAACCCCTAACCCTAAACCTCTTGTCTTCACCCTCTATCTCGTAACCCTAAACCCTAACCCTAACCCTAAACCCTAAACCCTAACCCTAAACCCCAACCCTAACCCTAACCCCTAACCCTAACCCTAACCCCTAACCCTAACCCCTAACCCCTAACCCTAACCCTAACCCTAAACCTCTTGTCTTCACCCTTGATCTCGTACGCCAGTCTTTGAGATATCACATTAGACACATGGTTTTTTTGTTGGACAGTATGTAGACCATGTTTATCAACTAGAATCGGTAGTATATGACATAATAAGACTATGTGAGAAGGTTTTCCATTTTTTGTTTTTTTTTTGAATTTTTATGCTCATTTCAAATTTAGTCAAACCTAACTTTGACCATCATTTTAGCAAGTTTGAAACATGGAATTGAAAAACTAAGCTTGGATCCTTCTTATTCACTCCAAAATGAAGCTTTGGTGAGGTTTTTGAAACTTTTCATGTTCCAAACCCTAAACCTCTTGTCTTCACCCTCGATCTTGTACCCCAGTGTTTGAGATATCACATTAGACACATGGTTTTTTTGTTGGACAGTATGTAGACCATGTTTATCAACTAGAATCAGTAGTATATGACATAAGAAGTATATCTGAGAAGGTTTTCCATTTTTTCTATTTTTTTGAATTTTTTATGCTCATTTCAAGTTTGGTCAAACCCTAATTTTGACCAGCTAACCCTATTCTTCTAGAAGGAAACCGGACCGATCCGTGGGTTGCTCTGTTTGCATTGTGGACCGTTCACTGCGGTAACGCCAGCCGTCCGATCTAGCCTTCTAGAAGGTTTCACGGCTGATCCGTGGACGCCCTCGTTCTTCAACGTGATTGGTTCCTTTCTTCATGCATACGGTGGGCTATAAGAACACTGAAATGTCCGTTGAGCCGTCCCGCGTGTCTAGGCCTGCGATGCATGCACCATGCAGGCGCCATGAAGCTCACTCGCCAACGCCCCTTTCCACGTACCTCGCTCGCCGACGCCTTTTAATGCATCATCGCAGCGTCTCAGCGTTGCCATCGTCTCAGCTCTCGCAGCGTTGCAGCAGCATCAGATTTGCCATCGTCTCAGGCCGTGCCATCGTCTCACGCGTCAAATCCGCTTACTTATTTTTGGAAACGGATAGCCAAGCTCGTAGCCTTGATTCATTAGGAACCCTAATTACGAGCCAACCTCTTTATAAGGGGCCTCTCTTCCTCTCCCACACACCAACCGAGCGAGCCTCTCTTCCTCTCCCTCTCCAAAGCACCACGCACCCAGGCGAGCCTCTCTGCCTCTCCGAAGATGCAGTACACGGGAGCGACCTTCCGCCGTCCGCGCACCGCCCCGGAGCTACTCTATCCGGCGGACGTTCTCGTCGAGAACACGCTCCGTGTGTGGGCAAAGTCGAGGTGGAGGACCGAGGTCGAGCTCACTCGAGACTTCCTCGACAAGGGCTTCTCCCACCTCCCACCGGGCTCACCCGTCATGTACCGCCTCAACGAGTCCCGTGAAGGCGTCTCCCTCAAGCTGCTCACGGTCACCTTCGCCAACCGGTTCGACGCGTACGCCCTCCTCGGCGAGATCTTCTGGTGCGGCTGCGAGTCAATATTCTTCACCAACTACAACATCTTCACCGATTGCGACTCCATCTTCTTCTCCAGGAAATGTATGCACTGCCTCCCGTACCACAAATAAATACGCTGGTGAAGACGGTGGTGCGGCGCAGGTGCTACAGCAGGTGGTGCGGCCAAGATGTGTTCTCGTCAAGCTCGTTATGTTTTCTTCGCTTTACGTTTTTATTTTTTTCTATGTGGTTCCGTGTCGAGTCGTGTCAAGTCGTGTCACTCAACTTATCTATCTAGGGTACCCACCTATCTATCTAGGGTACCCATCTATCTATCTAAGTTATTTCCATGTAACGGTGGAACTAAGCATCTTATGTATCGACTTTATCTAAGTTATTTTGCGTGATGATCTGGCTACCAATATTTGCATCTCATATATCTTAGTTTTCTATGATTTCGATGTAATATATGAAGGGTGTATGAATCATGAAATCACAAACATGGATCAAAGTATGAACTTTGATGTAATATAAGTAGAAGTATGAAACAAAAAATCACAAACACGCAATGCTTGAAATCTGAAAAATGCACCATTTTCCCCGCAAAAAAGAGAGAAAGATGCACCATTTTTTGTTTGATCATTTTTCCAACCTAAACCACAAACACGTAATGCTTGAAATAACAAAGACGCACCATTTTTTTGGTTAAGCAGCGTGCATAAACACAAAGTACAAACATATGCGTCCTTACACCATAAACCAAGTCACGAACTAGAACTAATTATAGCTAGATTTGTACCTTTTGCTTTTCAATAACTTTCCATCCACCCCACTGGTTACCAGAGCAATCCTTCATGCTACCAAACTAAGTGGTCTTGGGTTCGAGTCCCAGTCACACCCCTTTTTGTTTGTTCATTTTTTACCCTTTTTTTTAAAGAACCCTTCTCATCTGCCCAAAGCCAAACCTTTGCCGCTGGCGCATTTTGATCAGATTTATTTATTTCAAGCTTGCAAATTCATGCCAAATTCAAGCTTACAAGTTCATACAATTTGATGCTTACAAATTCATCACAAATTCATGACAAAGTCATGCCTTTCCATACAATGTCAACATTAAACCTAGTGCGATGACAATACCACCTACAAATGCACAAATGTAATTGCAAATTTTTGATTGATCTTCGAGCTCTCTAATCTTCTGGTTCATCCTCCTTAGCTCAAAAGCTACCTCTCTGTCAATGCGTGCTCCGCCCTCCGTCTGTTCTGCACTAGCTATCGCGGCGACCCGTGTCGTTTGTGGCAAGATGGGCAACCATTCTTCGTGCTCATCTAGCAGCTGATTCATCAGCGTCTGGACCAAAACATCGACCCAAACGAAGAAGTATTTTATCTGCAAGCACACGAAACAGATCAACCACATTGAGCACAAAATATCCACAAAGTACTGAATTTTTCCCTGTTCTTACCCCTTTCTCGCTGCTACACACGTAGCACAGACGATTGGTGTTCTTCGATGTGCGCGAAATCCTCCGATCAACGACCGCCCGACACCGTGGACAGAGGAGGATCGGCTTCTCCATGCGCACCGGAAGCTCGAACCGAGAGGTGGCGCGGGAGCTAGCAGAAGACATGGATAAGGGAGGTGGCGCGGGATCTGAATCGTGAGGTGCTTGTAGCAGACGGCTGCGCCCTCCGCAGCTCCTGCCGTCGGCGGCGCTCCCCGTCAACAAGGCCCGCTCAGTCGCCCGCGCCGCACCTCTGCATGTGGCCGCCTCCAACCCATCGATTTCTGCTCACCGCTGGGAGCTCCGCTGCGCGTTCAGGCGATTTAAAATGGAAGAGCTCCAACGGTTGCCTTGTGGGTCCCACGTGAAACGGCCAGCAACGGTCCTCTTTTCAAACGCGTCTCCGCCTGTTCCCACCTGAAACAACCGAGTCAAGGACGTTGATCTGAATGAAATGGCAGACTCACGGAACGAGTCGTTGCACATAGACTAGTGGCAAAACTGAGCACAATTCAGATCTAGTGGCAAAACTGAGTGTTGCAAGGGCTGTAGTGGCAAACCAATAATTAACCCAAAAACTATAGATACGTTTGCAACGTATGAGTGCCGTCGCCGCAGAGTTTTGCCAGGAAGTAATAAGCCAGAAATAGGAGAACATAAAGAAGCTAGAAGCCACAAAGAGGATGCAAAAGGACAATGAAAAAACCTACTCGTAGTTGCCAAGAAAGCCAATGGCGTAGCTTTGTAAAACTAGGGAGGGGGGGGGGGATCTGCCCCCCTTCCCCCAATCTTGCCTAGCTCCACCACAGAAGGAAGCCACTTGATTTTCTCCTTTCATTATCCCTCGCAATCGTTGCCCACACGTGGTAGAGGAGCGCCCTTGTCTCCCGCAGGATGCTTGTGGCGGCTGGTGGAGATTTGACCGATTGGCCGCTGGCATAGAGATGAAGCGTCTGGAGAAGCAGGGGAGGAGGCGTCGGCTGTCCATCGTCGGTGGTTGATGAGCTGGTACAATTGATGCCGAACACAGAAACTCTACAACTCCTGCTAGCTTTCTTGGACCGGGAATTGTTGTGCGTTACTATGGAGGAGGCAACGTTCATTAGTCAATAAATATATTACCTAGCCAATTTTCAGCGGTTCAAACTTTTGGAATAACTGGCAAGTGCATCAGCTCAATATGGTATCACGGCTAGTGTTCTTGTGTTCAAAACCTAGCATATTGAGCCGATGCACTTGCGCCAAGTATCACAAAAGTACAAACTGATAGAACGAAGCTGGATAATATATTTATATTTATCTCAACACTTCATAGCATGTCCTTTATGGCAACATGTATCTATAGCCGGCCGTTTCACTTTGTACAATACAAATATACAGCGATGCGGCTGGAACGGCCGGTGCGGTGCTGAACACTAACATGACGATTCTCGTACACCATCGCAGATTCGCCGTCAAGGGACCAATGCTCATGAGCGGATCTGTGGATGAGCGAGAGGGGGTGGCAGAGTCTCAGCAATAATTTGCTTATATATTTTTATTTTTAAAAACATCTTGCTGGTTCAAATATGCATGTTTGTATTGCGAGGCTTAAGGGCATCTCTAGCGGCCCGACGAAAAAAAAGAAAAAAAGAAGCTAAAAATTAAAACCCTAGGCTAACTAGGGTTGCCGCCACCATTGATGCCTACTCGTCATCGTCGATGACGACGAACACTGAAGGCTCTCACGGGCACTGCCAGTACAAGGTGTCCTGTGCGGCTGGATCCGTTGGTGCGGGAGGGGGGGGGCTTCTAATCACGTCGATGCTGATGATGTCGCAGGAGGAGGTGGCAGGTGCGGGTCGGTGCGCACGAGATTTACCGGAGGGGTGACTAGTCTCCCTTGCGCCAGCGCGGACTCGCGCAGCTGGATGGCGAGGTCATTCCAGTGAGCGAGCTTCTCAAGCTCGCTCTGGCGGTTGGACCTCTGGGTTGACGAGTGACGCATTGTCGCCACCATTGTCGTCGTCGTTGCCATCCTCGTCATCGTTGTCGTCTCCCTCATCATCCGAGGGGCTACTACTGAACTCGCGAGTGAAGAAGCTGACATCGCCGAGGTAGCCAGCGCGTTGGCGTCGTTCCAACTCCCAGGAACCAAAGTTGCCCCTGTTAGGCGAGTTAATCCCGTATGGGGATCATCCCGTAGATCCGGCAGGAGGAGAGCCCAGCGGCGGTGGATCTAGTCACGTTGCGCACGCTCTTCATGCAGAACGTGAGGGATTGGCACCCTTGTCGAGTTGAGGAGAGACCGCTCGACGATAGGTTGATGTCCGACCATGGCACCGAGCGCCTCACAGAGAACAACTCGCTCATATAGTCCACATGTACGTACCGGCGGTCACGCTGCTTCTTCAGGCCGCTTGAAGGACCTGCCTCCTGGTCGTTCTTCGACCGTCGGAAGGGCCACCCCCTTCTCCCGTGGCGGCGGCGGCAACGCTCGGAAAAGGGCAATGGCGTGTGGAAGAAATAACCGCGACCTGCGCCTATTAAAAGGACGGGAAGGCTGCTCGCCTTCAATGCTTTGGCACTGAAGCCCAACAACGGCCTCGCTAGCACTAGTGCACGGAAGGTTAGGCGCCATTGTCCCGCCTGTACTGGTGGCCAGAAGGCGAAGCGGGGCGGTTCCTGGCAGGCAGGCCTGAGGGAGAACGGCGCGAACGCGTGCGCTGTCGGCGCTTTTATCCGCGGCTATGCATTCCGGACGCAAAATTTGGGCGGTAAATGCGTCTTCATGAACGGGTCAATCACTTTACATTGGCCCGGTGGTCTGAAGGCAAGCCCTTTTTTATCAGTGAAATGATCACTTTTAATCTATTTATGTCAGGCTGCTGGAGATGCCCTGCACTCCGCCGGGCGGTCCCATTCGCAACGAGTCACTCAAGGTTTCAGTTTAGGACTTCAGGTGAGGTATCTAGACTCGATGAGTACAACAAACTGTGTATGCGGTATGGGCCTGCACATTTGGGCGAAACACGCCTGGCTTTCATTTGAGCGTTATGGGCCTTCATTCTTTACATAGTTCTTGCGCAAAATTTGGATACTTGTCACTATCTGTACAGAGTAGCTAGTAGATATACGAAGTTATGCGGTGGAACCCAGTAACTCTGCGCCGGATGTATTCTTGTGGCCATCAGGTCCTTTTCTTACTATGATACACGAATATCAACTCAACAAAGCAATTAACAGAGCATATGCTCCCGTGGTGCTTCTTTCTTGTTGATTCCATTTCTCTCAGGCATAGGTGAAGAACTCAGGCTACGCCGATGGATAATAACACCATCATTATTAACCAATTCGACGAACCCATTATGACCATTCTTCCTTGTTGTGAGCATATATAGGAGTATCCTATATGGAACTTGAGGACTTGTTTGAAAACATGCTCTTACGTATGCTCATATTAACAGGCAAGACAAATACCAACAGTAGCAACAAAACCATCAAAATCCCTCGGAGTTTACTGAAAGGGAAGAGGGAAGGGAGTGATCTAGTTTTGTGGTTGCACGGATGCTGGGTGAAAGAACAGAGAACACGAACCGAACTAATAAGCTGGGTGAAAGAACACCTGCCGCTACGAGAGGTCTATCAACGTTCATCATCGATCACAGAAAATAGTACGTACTACCTCCGGTCTCTTTTAATTTACTCGGATTTAGTACAACTTTGTACTAAATTTGAGTCAATTAAAAAGGACCGGAGGGAGTATATGAGAGTGCCGGTACGATCGTTCCTGGTGCTCGGCCGGCGGCCGCACCCATCATTGGTCCGGTGAGGCTGTTGTGCAACTCCTGCGTGATGCACAACTGCAGAAAATATTGCGGTTGCCAAAGCGCTTCAGGGATCTCGAGTGGACCTTGATGTACATAATAGAAGTCAATACTGACATTTTGTACATAGTTGAATACCAAGGTTGCATAAAATCGAGGACCTTGATATCCTAGCTTAGTGAGCACACAATGTTGGGGTTATGTTGTATCCAAAGTCCTAGCAGCTCCAACAGATTAATGATGATCAGGTAGCTCATTAGGCTTAAATATCACGATGTGGATTTGCTTACTTTAATTGCAAGTGCAGATTGGTACCTCCGGTGACGTCTACCAGGCCGGCACCCAAAAGATTCATGCTTAGTTTAATTGAAATTGCAGATTGCTTCCAATGAATCAAGAGAGTTCAAACAAAAAAAAGCATTCTACGTACTAAAAAAAAATCATATAGGACATGATTGAGTATCATAGGTAGATTTTTTTACTTTGGAGCAAAAATTATTCGAAAACGAAAAATCCAATGTAAGAATAAAGTCGTTATTCTATCAACCCACTCTTCTATTTTGTGTCAAGAAGGCAGACATGCATGTTTTCTCCGAATTCACAGGTACTTGCTACATGACCATATGGAGAAATGCACAATTCCCGTGCATGTGACCTCCCGTGCATGCATGCACCCTCCATTTCTCAATCCTTGCTTTGAGATTAGGATGTGTAGAGAATCTTTTGCATGCATATAGTACACTACCTACCCCACCACTAGCACTTTCTCATCTATTAGTACACACATTTTAGCTTTAATTTCAGATTTGGAAGGGTCATGTGTTGTGGAATAAATATCAAAATAATAATTTGTTTGAACATACATTTTTATTTCGATGATATCTTTTAAACAAGTCTGAAATTAACAAAATCAAATACATAAATTTTGAAACACAATGAAATGTAGTGATTCACAATGAAACGTAATGATTCATAATGAAACACATTCTATATTTTCTATCTTATTTTTCATCAATATATTATATGGTTTGAACTCTACGAAAAATTATAAATTATTTTTTTAATAACGATGAAGAAAAGTTTAAAACGGAATGAAACAAAAAAATTACAAAAATCACCATGTTTCATTAAGTTTTTTGAGATACCATTAGGTTTCAAAAGTTGGTTTTTAAATATTGTCAAAATATATTCAATATTAGTTTTGTTCTGAAGATCCCTTCAGTAGAAACCCAAATATTCAAACGGCTTTAAAATTGAACTTTCAATTCAAAAGCTATGAAATATTTAAAATTTAGAATAATTCATATGAGATGTAGAAGAAGAGAGAAGAATCTGACAAAAGGTTGAGGAGAGAGAGGGTGGGTCCATGCACGGGACCTCCCCTGCACGGAACAAAGGCGGCTCTCATGACCATATGTATATGACTATTATTTTTTTTCTAGAATTTTCCAAAACAGAACATGATTTTATAACGAGCTATCTGTTATTGTTGTCTGTAGCAATTAACATTTGCATGCTTGTAAGATTTTGGCATGATAAGTCAAACTAAGTACTTGTGTCTAAGAACTGACATCTCGTATAACAGAGACAATATGTCTCTCTTTGTACTAATAAATCAACTGTTATACTCCCTTGTTCACTAATGTAACATGTTTTAGCTGCTAAAAGGAAGTACTCCCTCCGATCCATATTAGTTTTTTTTCGATAAAGATCCATATTAGTTGTCACTAATATGGATATATCTAGACATATTTTAGTTCTATATGATTCCATAGTAGTAGCAAGTAAAAAAGAAGATATTATTTCTTTTTTCATTTATCTTTCCTCCGACTCACGATTGATTAGAAAGCGCTGTCGCAGCTGACACATCAGCGAACTGTTTCTGCTAACAGACCCGTACCGTACGCAGGTGCAACATGTGCGGCCGCACAGGGCCTCCTAAATTGAAGGGCCTCTAATTTTCAACTCCTAATGGCATGCTTAACTGGGCCTAATAAATGCATTGACCCACAGTCCACCGCTTGGGAAATCGGCCACGGAATTAACACCACAATCCTAAACTCACGCACGTCTCCTAGTCTCTCTCATCTCCTTCCCTTTCTCTTACTTTATCTCTTCACAAGATGAGCATCGAGCAGTTTTTACCATGGCAGATCTATTGCGGATTTAATTCCATCTTGATTTGGTGTTTTCGTATATTTATTGATGCAATGAATAGATACAAGGTACCGTTGCAGGCTGCACCTATAGTACATCATCCGTTTATTTGGTGTTTTGATCTCAATTTTCTTATCTCTGGATCTCTCTGTGCTCTGCTTCTTCCGATCCGACGATCTCATTGTTGTTTGTTTCCTCTCCTGCAGTCATCAATTCAAGTTGGAGGCCTAGCTAGAGTGCTTGCCTGCTTGGTCGCCGATTCTTCAAGAGCAGGAGTGGATCCAGCAAGAGCAAACGCACATATAGAACTACTACACGCTGCCACAGTTCCAAAATCAGTCAAAGGTTGTTTCATTCCAATTTGTTTTCATGTTCTATTTTTGATACACACGATATTTACCCCTTAATTTCATTTTCAAGTTCTATTTTTGATACACAAGATATTTACCTCTTAATTTCATGTTCTATTTTTGATATACGATTTTATATCTCAAGAAATGCTAGAAGGATGTCATGTTTCCACTATAGAATGACTACTTTTAAATTTTGAGCTTACTTTCCCATAAGATGTAATTCATGTAAAAATTATACCACAAATTGATAATAAATACAATATAAAACCACGTTTTCCTAATTGTGAATGGTTACATTGAGGCCCCATTTTTTTGTTTTGCACCGGGCCTCTGTTTTCTCAGGTACGGCCCTGTCTGCTAAGCACCATATTGGACGGCCATCGCAAAACAGTCAACAACGACAAGAACTTGCTTGCAATACCTTCCAATGGGCTGCCGGTTGTACGGACTATTCAGTTCTACGCACCACGGACATGACTTTCAGTACCACTGTACCAGCAACAAGTGACCCGAAACCGCGGAAGCAGAACGAACTGGCTGAACTCAAGAACTTGACAAGGATTCATATTTCTTCACTTCAGTTTTCAGGTAAGTTAACAGCAGCCATGATCCATTCTGAAAAAAATGATACCAGCTAGCTACATCGGCGACCGGAGACCATACAAGACGCACACGGTGATCGCCCCATGTCCAGCATGGGCATGCGCAAGTTGGGGTTGGGGGAACATGTTGAGCTTGAGCAAATCCTCCATCTCTAAAACTAATTTAACAGGCACGATCGCATCGCATCGCATCGCATCGCATATGCGTGCCCACAAACAACGGGTCAACCAGAAAAAAGTCAAAAGGCAAAACAGAGGGCGAAAAAAATACACAAATCCAGATCCTATTCGATCGAGCACATCTGTATGACTGTATGTATGTAGAACTGTACACGAGCTCGCCACACACGTGCTACGCCTACGCTACCACCATCCGGGCGCCTTCCTGCCGCTGCAGCTGCCGGCCATGGCGGCGGCGCGCTCGAACCGCGTGGCGGCGCAGGGGATGGTGATCCCGCCGGGGTGCTGGAAGCCGAACTCCTCCTCGGCCTCGCGGAGCAGCTCGCCGAAGAGCGGGTGGTTGAAGTACACCACGGGGACCACGTACCTCATCGACGACTCCCCGCCGGGCCCGTCGCCGCCCACGTACACCGCAACCTGCCCCTTGGGCGTCGTCGCCTCCGCGGCCTCTTCTTCCAGGAGCCGCTCGCCGCCGCCACGCCGGGGGAGGAGCCGCATCCGCCGCGCCAGCGACCGCCCCCACATCAGCACCCGGCGCCGAGGCTCGTCCTGAGGTAAAACGACCAGCTGCTGCTGCTGCTTCTTGGCGCTCCCGAAGGCCGCGGGGGACTTATCGGCTGTGCCTCCCAGCTGCTGGCAGCGCTGCAGGCGGAGGTAGCCGCCGCCGCGGCGTCGGCGGCGGTGCGAGAGCGCCCAGCGGCACATGCCGAGCAGCTTCCGGCCGAGCCGGAAGCCTCTGTGCCGCCTTGCCATCATGCAGCTAGCTAGAAGAAGTCGAAGGTCTCCGCTTTCTTTGTGCTGCGTACGTTTCGTTATTTTTGCAAGGAGTGAAGGCGATGAGGGGGTCTAATGGCACGAGCATCACAGTATGTTGTTTTAGTACTAGACAAGGGAGGGAGACTCTGCGGGCGTCACTGTGGGTACGGGCATTTGCCCTTGTGACTCATGAGTGACTTGAGCGTTTTGTGTGTGATTTTAGATATATTTTAGTCATGCTGTTTGCTGGCCGGAAGGTCAGAATTTTTTTCCGATGGAAATATTCAAAGCAAGAAAAACTCCTAAGAATTAACCTTTTTTTCTTAACAAAAAATATTTGCTTGATGTGGCGAGCATCCAAGCTTTGGTCGGTTCCGAGAGGTTGAGGCTTTTTGTTGAGAGAACCCGTTGTTGAGTTGTAAAGAATATCCTACACCGCATCTACACAGAATGTATAAAGAAGCGAAACATGTATGCACGGTAACTTCATGTATGTGAGAACTCTATCTAGAAAATTTCACCGATCAAAAACTCCAAGTTTGATATCAAGAAAGCATTTTACTCGGTGTGGTTGGAACTATCTTATGGATCTTCTTTGGCACAATGGTTTCCCAAACAAGTTTTGTGATCGGGTTTGGGCTCTCCTATCAACTTCATCATCTTGAGTACTTCTCAATGGATGTCACTTGTTGTCCTATCAAGCATGGCCGTGGTTTAAGACAAGGGGACTCATTATGCCCCCACCTTTTAGTGTTGGCAATAGATCCAATTCACCACATCATCTCCAAGGCTAGGTACCAATGTCTCCTACACCCGTTGTGGGGTGCCACCGCATCAACACGGGCCTCTCTCTATGCTGATACGTCGCGGTCTTTGTGGCACTATTAAGGAGGATATCCAATTCATGGCATCAACCCTTGCCACCTTCTTGGATGTGACTAGTATGAACACAAACTGTATAAAAAGTTTGTGGCTCCGATACAACTAGAGTGACTTTCCCCATGCGCTACCTTGGCCGTAAGTATTGATTTCCAAACACTTGAAGACAAGATTGTCGGTTCACTCAAATGCGGAAATCGGAAGAATGTTGACATGGCAGGGAGAAGGGTTCTTGCGAGGAAGGTTCTCACGTCCCAAGTGATTTATTATATCACCTCCCTAGAGCTACCTAAATAAGTTATTAACAAGATCATCATCGTTATTCAGGCCTACCCTAAGGGCAGGGTCGGAGTGTGTGACAAAGTAACCAGAGGAAAGTGCAAAGTAAAGTTGAGTCCCTACTTCACTGATGATGGAACATATTCCGCCTTTGGACGGAATAATTGTGGTGATTGTCCTGTATGCAACCAAGTTCAAGATGCACATCTTCTATTCAAATATCGGTTCACAACTCATATTTGGACGTTCATGCTTGCTCTATGTGGAATACAAGACATACATCCGGATCAATGGTCAATTGAAGCTATGGTTGAAGATTTGTTGGTGAGGAACACCCCTCTAAATGGATAAAATAGGATGGCTCTGGCTACTTTGACTATGCTCATTTCATGGGAAGAGTGAAAAGAACATAATGCGATAATCTTTCGAAACCATGCATCGACGGCAATCACCGCCATTGTGAAGGCGAAAGATGAGACATGAGCTTGGAGGATAGTTGGAGCAAAATTCTCGAGGAACATAATATTGGGAGAGTAGGCTCCTTGTAATAGCCTAGGTTTTTGCTAGGCTTGTAAGACCTTCTAAACTTTTTATTAATTAATAAAAATAAAAATCCTTTGCTTTGTTATAATAATCCGCTTACTCACCTCACACGGTACACGTTCACGGCAAGTGCTCCACCAATTTCCACGAGAATAATCTCTTGGTAGCACGCCCTGGCCCGTGTCAATCAAAGCTGATCGACTGATCGTTATTTGAGTTCAACTGTTGCACTCGGACGAAATAGTGTGCACGTGCCACACGCTAGTGGAAAATAAAACTTGGATTATTGCATCGTGGCATATGCAACACGCACGGGAACAGCAACCTGTAGCTATAACGTGATGGCAGATCGTCAAAAATTGCTGAACAGCGAGCAGATCAACGACCATATACATCGGTCTAAATCTTAGGGCATTTCCAACCGATGGGCCGTTTGCGTGGCCGAGCGGACGCGCGGACGGAGCCCCCGCGTCCGCGCGTCCGTTTGGGTTGCACGCTGCGCCCAACGCAGCGGCCACCCATTTGGCCATTTGGCCTATTTCTTTGGGAAATAGGCTATCTGACCACAGATCCTTATAAACAATGTCTAACAAACATAGAATAATATATAACAAACATACAATAATATCAAATAGCATAAAATATTATCAAATGTACCATGATAAAATCAAATAAAATGTGCCATAGTTTGAGAAAAATATAAAAATTACAATTGAGATTGTCTAACTCAATTTGGGCGCTCAAGGATCTCCTTCTGTCTCTTCTCGAACCAAGCTCTCTTCGCCTCGCTCATGTTGGTCAAGTCGGCGTTCATGATGAGGTTGTCCTTGGCTTGGCGTTTGAGCTCAACTTCCTTCGCCTTCAGCTCCACCTCTTTGGCCCTTGCCATTGCTATGAGCTCAAGTTCTCTCTCTTTGAGCTCAAGTTCTTTAGCTTTGGTCTTGGCCTTGACCTCTTCAATCTCAAGCTTCTTCTGCTGGACATCAAAGAATTTCTTCCTGTCCTCTTCTTTCTCCCGGCGCCTCCTCTCATCCCTCTTGTCCGTGGACACCTCTCCGTCCGCATGCATCTCCTTCAAAGTGCCATACAATAGCATGGACGAAGCATCACGCTTCATGTCGGCTTTGGTTGACTTGTGGCCGCGTGGACGACTTGCACGAGAAGCGGAGCTACCGCAAGGCTGCCCACCATCAAGGTCAATGACCGTGGCATCTTTGGCGGGATTGTTGCCAGTCAAGGTCGCCATGTACCCCTCGTACCCCTCATGGAACTTGGGGGTGCCGTGGAGTTCCTTCCAACAATGAGGGAATATAAAGGTCTTCTCTCCATTGTTGACTTTGTAGAATTCCAAAGCTCGCCACACCTAGAGCAAAGCGAGACAACAACGATAAACATATGTGCAAACATCGGATGAATAAGTTGAGGTTAAGAATCATACCAAGTCCTTCACACCCATGCCACTAACGGAGATCCGCTTCGCGTGATCATACGCCGCCTGGAATTTGTTGCATTCCGTTTGAATTGCTCCCCACCTCTTTTGGAGCGATATTTTGCTGCGGTCGCTCTCAAATGGCTCCTGTCCATATTTCCTATGTTCATGGAAGTATTCATAGATCCGGCGCCAGAATGCGGTCCCCTTCTGCTCGGCACCTGTCAACGCATCTTGCCCGATGGTCAACCATCCTTGGACGAGCACCTTGTCCTCCTTCTCCGTGTAGTTGGCGGTTCGTTTGCTTACCCGGCGAGCTCTAGCTTGTGCAGCTGCGGCTTGTGTGAGGCCCTCACCGAACAACGGCTCCTCCTCGATGTTTATGCTGCCAGGACAGGCAGTTGTGCCCTCCTGTGTGTCAATGGGAGGTGGCTGGGGAGCCTGCTGTGTCGAAGGATATGGCAGCGTTGTCGGCATTGTCTGCGCGAAAGACGGAGGGGCCTGCACGGTGGACGGTGACTGCGCGCGCGCGGCCGACAAATCGTCGAACAGGTTGCGTGCACCGGCTATCGCAGCTGCTCCCAGGCTCTTGGGGCCTTTGGAGTTCGCCGGCGCACGGTTCAGGTCAATGGACGAAGGTGACGGCCCCGTCATGGACTCGCCCACCTCCGGTGACCCATCCCATGACTGGTACGCGTGCCGCCCTGAATGCGCCCCCATTTCGTGCCCAAACGGGGCAGTCGGTGGGGCAGTTGACCTTGGAGGAAGGGGCCGGGTCACGGACGAGGCCGAGCTCCCCCCCGAGGCCGCGCCGGTGCCGGGGATGATCATGTGCTGGCCGAGCGCTGCGTGGCCGTAAAAGAGCATGGCCTGCGCCTGCTGCTCTTGAAGGAGAGTGTTCTTCGCCACCGTTTGGAGTTCGAGGAGCTGCTCCGCTGCCCGCAGCCGCTCCTCCGCGGTGGCGGCCTCCTTCTTCCGTTGATCAGACGCCCTGCGTCGGCCCCCCCGCTTCTTGGTCTCCATCGCCCTCTGCTCCGCGGTGAGCTCGGGCTTCGCCTTCTGTTATCACCAGAATTTGACCAAGTCAGAGGTGGGCCGCGATCAAGATGGACTTGAAGATTATATATGGAAGAATATGCATGAATCGGCCTTATGCGAAACGTTAGGGCTAGTATGCCCGTGTATCTGTAATCTAGTAGATCGCATCTTAATTTAGAAGATAGAGTTTAACCCGTGCATGGTTAGGTGCACGCCTGAATTAGAAAGTCCCTTGGACTATAAATATGTATCTAGGGTTTATGGAATAAACAACAACCAACGTTCAACACAATCAATCTCGGCGCATCGCCAACTCCTTCGTCTCGAGGGTTTCTTCCGGAAAGCACCATGCTGCCTAGATCGCATCTTGCGATCTAGGCAGCCTAAGCTTATGCGCGTTGTTCATGCGTTGCTCGTGCTTGAAGCCTTTTTGATGGCGAGCAACGTAGTTATCTTAGATGTGTTAGGGTTAGCATTGTTCTTCGTATCATATGTCTGTCGTGGTGCAACCCTTATACATCTAGCCGCCCTTACACCTATCTTAGGTGTAGGGGCGACACCCCGCTTGATCATTGTTTAGTAGATCCGATCCGTTACGGTTGCATCCCTGTTCTTCAAGGATTAGTTTAATATCCGCAATAGTTAGGCCTTACAAAGGGTTAGAGGATCCAGCGGCGTGTAGGGTGAAGTTTGCTAGTCCTAGACAGGACGTTCCGAGGATCAACCTCGTGTTGGTTTTTAGGCCCCGTCTAGGATCGGCTTACGATCACCGTACGCGAGCGCGAGGCCCAATCGTGAGTAGGATGATCCGATTATGCGGTGAAAACCCTAAATCGTCGTAGATCGCTTTAGCTTTATCTTGATCACGCAGGACCACCATATATTCGTACACCTCGTACGAATCATGGGTGGATCGGCTCTTTGAGCCGATTCACAGGACAACCCGAGAGCCGATCGAGGCTCGTATTTAACGTTTACGTGTATGCCATGCAGGAAACTAAGCGAGGCATCATCCAACACCTTCCTGACCAGGTATAGGTCAGGTGGCACGCCCTTGCGACAGCATCGTACGTGTGACCAGAAGGCTTTGCGGGCCGTCGCTCTGAGGGACCAGGGCCAGCCGCAGCCCTAGTTGTTCCCGGCTCTACGGTGTTGCCAGTCGCTGCCCGCCGGTGGGTTTCTGACCGCAACACATTCTGGCACGCCCGGTGGGACAATCTTCGACATCCACCGTATCGCCATCTACATCCGAGATGGCGGAAAGCACTCCGGTCAAGTACGAGGATCTGACTGATGAGCTCAAGAAGAAGCATGACGAGATCAAGGCAGTCCTCGAAGCCGACCTCATCGGCTCTTTCCACGAACCCGCTCCCATGGCATCGGGTGGAAGGGGTTCTCACCTGAAGCGCGCTCGATGGAGTGGACCTGTCCACCCCGTCAGAAGAACGCACCAGGTCGCTGCGTCAGGAGATCAACTTCATGGTGGCTCATTCGCTGCACCGCCACTCTGAGAGCCTGGTGAACACTTTGGAGCGTGTCGCTCTGCGCGTGATCCGGGAAATCTTGAGCCACCAGTATTATCTGTCGGGACCAGCTCTGGGAACTTACAAAGGAGAGATGCCACTCCAGTCCCGTCCATCGCTGCCGTTCGCGTTGGCAGCACCAGAAGTGCCGAACTCATCGGCATATGTCGTCTACAAGATTGGTGGTGATCCTAGTGACTACCGATTCCTACCTGAGGCGCCCAAGGAGATCCCGCACGGATATGCGTGCGCATACGTGCCAGACTGCAGTACCTGGGCACTCTCGAACCAGGCTGCAACAGCAGGGACCTCGGGAACAGCAGGAGGAACGTCGGGAGCAGATCTTGAGAAGCAAACGTGGTTAGCTAAGTACGCCACTCCGACAAACCTCCAGAGCTCAGCTCCTGCAGTTGGCTCAGAACTGGAAAAGCAAGCATGGCTGGCTAAGTATGCCACCCCGGCGAATCTTCAGGGTTCGACACCTTCAGCCATCACCGCGGATCAGATTTGTACGATTCTGAAAGATCAGTTCGGCATGATGCCGAAAAGAAAGACGTTCGGCTATACCAAGCCGTACCCCAACGAGTACAAATTGATCCCGCTACCACCCAAATATCGGCTCCCGGACTTCACAAAGTTTAGTGGATCAGATGGTTCCAGCTCCATCGAGCATGTGAGCCGATATTTGGCACAGCGGGGCACGATCTCAGCATCAGACGAGCTGCGTGTGAGGTTCTTCGCACAGTCCCTCACAGGATCGGCTTTCGGATGGTACACATCGCTGCCGCCGAACTCAATCCGGACTTGGAAGCAGTTGGAAGAGCAGTTCCACATTCAGTATCACTCAGAGGCTTCCGAGGCTGGTATTGCCGATCTAGCACAAGTACGACAGAAGCGCGGGGAAACAGTGTCAGAATACATCCAGCGCTTCAGGACCATTAGGAACCGATGCTATTCGGTTCACGTAAGTGAAAAAGAAGCAGTCGAGTTGGCGGTGGTGGGTCTCTTATCATCGATCAAGGACGTGGCCTCCCAAGCAGACTACCCTTCATTGGCGCACATGGTGCAGAAGTTGTCAGCATACGAACAGCGCCACCCAGATGTTTACCAGGACAAATTCAAGCGTGCGGTGGCCCTGGTTGATCACGACGAGGATGAAGGTGCTGCGGGAGATCGAGAGGTAGCAGTGGCTGAATGGACTCGAGCGGCTGGCCCCGTGTCCTGCAAATGGGTTAAGCCACAAGGCCCTCCAAAAGGGTTCGACTTCGACGTGACCAAAGCCGAGCAGATTTTCGACCTCTTACTCACGGAGAAGCATATAAAGGTACCCGAAGGCCACAAGATCCCCACGGTGCAGGAGCTGAATGGAAAGCCATACTGCAAGTGGCATAACACGTTCACCCACACCACTAACGACTGCAGGGTGTGGCGTCAGCAGATCCAAATGGCGATAGACAAAGGACGGCTAATTTTCAACCAGTACGCCATGAAGGTCGACACGCACCCCTTCCCCGCCATTAACATGGTGGAATATACTTACCATGGAGGGTGCCAGCCAGATTTCTCGTGCAATATCAACATGGTGGTACCTGGGCACCACTCTAGTAAGGACGGAGATGAGGGCAGCTGAAGGAGATATGCCCTAGAGGCAATAATAAAGTGGTTATTATTTATATCTTTATGTTTATGATAAATGTTTATATATCATGCTATAATTGTATTAACCGAAACATTAGTACATGTGTGATATATAGACAACAAAGAAGTCCCTAGTATGCCTCTTAAACTAGCTTGTTGATTAATGGATGATTAGTTTCATAATCATGAACATTGGATGTTATTAATAACAAGGTTATATCATTATGTGAATGATGTAATGGACACACCCAATTAAGCGTAGCATAAGATCTCGTCATTAAGTTATTTTCTATAAGCTTTCGATACATAGTTACCTAGTCCTTATGACCATGAGATCATGTAAATCACTTATACCGGAAAGGTACTTTGATTACATCAAACGCCACTGCGTAAATGGGTGGTTATAAAGGTGGGATTAAGTATCCGGAAAGTATGAGTTGAGGCATATGGATCAACAGTGGGATTTGTCCATCCCGATGACGGATAGATATACTCTGGGCCCTCTCGGTGGAATGTCGTCTAATGTCTTGCAAGCATATAAATAAGTTCATAAGAGACCACATACCACGGTACGAGTAAAGAGTACTTGTCAGGAGACGAGGATGAACAAGGTATAGAGTGATACCGAAGATCAAACCTCGGACAAGTAAAATATCGCGTGACAAAGGGAATTGGTATCGTATGTGAATGGTTCATTCGATCACTAAAGTCATCGTTGAATATGTGGGAACCATTATGGATCTCCGAGATCCCGCTATTGGTTATTGGTCGGAGTGAGTACTCAACCATGTCCGCATAGTTCACGAACCGTAGGGTGACACACTTAAAGTTGGATGTTGAAATGGTAGTACTTGAATATGGAATGGAGTTCGAATATTTGTTCGGAGTCCCGGATGAGATCCCGGACATCACGAGGAGTTCCGGAATGGTCCGGAGAATAAGATTCATATATAGGATGTCATTTTATGTGAATTAAAATGATCCGGAAGGTTCTACGGAAGGTTCTAGAAGGTTCTAGAAAAGTCCGGAAGAAATAAGGATGGAAGGTGGAGTCCCAGAGGGACTCCACCCACCTTGGCCGACCAACCTAAGGGAGGAGGAGTCCCAAGTGGACTCCCCACCATGGTGGCCGGCCACCCCACCAAGGAAAGGGGGAGTCCCACTCCCCTAGGTTTGGACACTTGGAAGGTTTTGTTGGGGTCTTATTCGGACTCTTTGACCTAAACCTTGGGGCCTCCACCTATATAAAGAGGGGGAGAGAGGGGCTGGCCGGCCACTCAAGCCACCACCATGGCCGCACCCCTCAAGGGTGCCCTAGCCGGCGCCCCTCTCCCCAAACCCTAGCGGTCTCTCTCCTCCACCACATCCCGCACGCTTAAGCGAAGCTCCGCCGGATTTTTCCATCACCACAGACACCACGCCGTCGTGCTTGTCGGATTCAAGAGGAGCTACTACTTCCGCTGCCCGCTGGAACGGGGAGGTGGACGTCGTCTTCATCAACAACCGAACGTGTGACCGAGTACGGAGGTGCTGCCCGTTCGTGGCGCCGGAACCGATCGTGATCAAGATCTTCTACGCGCTTTTGCAAGCGGCAAGTGAACGTCTACCGCAGCAACAAGAGCCTCATCTTGTAGGCTTTGGAATCTCTTCAAGGGTGAGACTCGATACCCCCTCGTTGCTACCGTCTTCTAGATTGCATCTTGGCTTGGATTGCGTGTTCGCGGTAGGAAAATTTTTGTTTTCTATGCAACGTTATCCTACGGTGGTATCAGAGCCGTGTCTATGCATAGATGGTTGCACGAGTAGAACACAATGGTTTGTGGGCGTTGATGCTCTTGTTATCTTTAGTTTGAGTACTTTGCATCTATGTGGCATAGTGGGATGAAGCGGCCCGGACTAACTTTACATGACCGCGTTCATGAGACTTGTTCTTCGTTCGACATGCAACTTGTATTGCATAAGAGGCTTTGTGGGTGTCTGTCTCTCCTACTATAGTGAAGATTCAATTTACTCTTCTATTGACAACACTAGTATCACCGTTGTGGTTCATGTTCGTAGGTAGATTAGATCTTACTCGAAAACCCTAAACCACGTAAAATATGCAATCCAAATTAGAGACGTCTAACTTGTTTTTGCAGGGTTTGGTGATGTGATATGGCCATAATGTGATGATGAATATGTATGAGATGATCATTATTGTATTGTGGCAACCGGCAGGAGCCTTATGGTTGTCTTTAATTTTCATGTTGAGTAGTATTTCAAAGTAGTTGTAATAGTTGCTACATGAGGTGAACAACCATGAAGACGGCGCCATGAACCTTGACGCTACGCCGACGATGATGGAGATCATGCCCGTTGATGATGGAGATCATGTCCGTGCTTTGGAGATGAAGATCGAAGGCGAAAAGACAAAAGGGCCATATCATATCACATATGAACTGCATGTGATGTTAATCCTTTTATGCATCTTATTTTGCTTAGATCACGACGGTAGCATTATAAGATGATCCCTCACATTAATATCAAGATAATAAAGTGTTCTTCCCTCGTATGCACCGTTGCATTGTTCGTAGTTTTGAAGCATCTCGTGATGATCGGGTGTGATAAACTCAACATACAACGGGTGTAAGCCATGTTGCACACGCGGAATACTTGGGTTTGCTTGACGAGCCTAGCATGTACAGACATGGCCTCGGGACAACGGAAACCGAAAGGTTGAACACGAGTCATATGGATGATATGATCAACATGGTGATGTTCACCATTGAAGCTACATCATCTCACGTGATGATCGGTTTTTGGTGTAGTGAATTTGGATCGTGTACCACTTAACAACTATGAGGGATGTTGTATTAAGTGGGAGTTCATTAGTAATTAGATTAAAACATGAACTAATTATCATATACATAGTCTGAGTAGTATTTTGAATTAATTTTGTAGTATTGGCATCCGTTTTCTACTATGCGCTAGTCTTGTTATTAAGATAGAAATACTGTTAAAATCTGACAAGAAACTTTACGGATTGGTACCGTATTGTTAAAGAATCAAGAATTGATTAAGTCCTATTGCAAACTTTTAGTAAACCTCACATTGTTGATTCAAAGAGCTATGTTTTCAATTAGTACCTAAAGTTATCTTGTCTCCGTACAACTTGAAGTTCAAATCTGTTTGAAAAGTAAGGAGCTGAAAATTTAGTTTTCAGAAATAATCAAGGTATGAGATATATGTGATATCTAAGACCTTATTGCAAGATGATAGAATATATTTTGGTGAGACTACATAAACTCATAAGTTTTATGGGAATGTACGAAGGTTGAAGACGCAAGGCGTCCCAATCCTCCAACTATTGGGGCACTAACGATATTCGCATATCCATGAAGTGATTGTCCTTAGTATGCACCGTTGCTAAGACTCGTCGTTTCGAAGCATCACGTGATGATCGGGTGTTATAGATTCTACGTGTGCTTACAACGGGTACAAGCCAGATTTGCACATGCGAATACTAAGGTTAAACTTTATGAGCCTAGCATGTACAGACATGGTCTCAGAAAGTTTTCATAAATTAATGGATAAAATTATGAGTGAAATTGTTCATCGTATTACAAAGTTACTAATAAGTGAAATCTAGAACACTTGTCATATGATGATCAACTTCAAAGTAAGAACCTCAAGGTTATTGGTATTTGACCAAGAAACCTAGAAGTTATTGATGTTGAAGTGTTTTTCTGAATAATGAGGAAAGCTAAAAGAGAAACTGCATAAGATATTTTGGCAGAAAGAAAGAAAAGACTAGAAAGTCTAGCTCAGGTGTATATAAATGATATACATGATATGGTTGTATTCCTAGTTAGGTCACACTATAAAATTCTTGGATATTATTACTATATTGGTTGGTATGAAGTGTCATACAAAACAACGCAATACAAGAATACAATGGCCTAAGTGATCGACAAGGAATATGATAGAAATGTACGTCTGGAACAAAATAAAGTGTTATTATGTTCGTCGTTGGCATTCTATCTAGCCCTTAGAATTTATAATAAAGAACTTAATAATTGTTATTTTGCTCTGGTCAAATGAAAACAATGAGTTGTTCAAATTATGACATTACTCCATATACGATGGATAAGTTATTATAAATCTTAATGGTGAAACACACATACATAACACTGACGCTAAAATGCCATAAGGCAAATGATTTGAATTCCACTTATTTGTGGAACCGCCATTTAGGTCATGTTAGAAAGGATCGCATGAAGGAACTCCATGCAAATGGATTTTCGGAGTCATTCGATTTGTTGAATCGTTTGGCACTTGCAAAATCTTTTCTAAAAAGGTAATGACTGAAATACCGTTCATAGGCCGAAGAATTGAACGGGCAACTAACTTAGTGAAAACATGTATAATGATATATGTGGTTCACTGGGGCATAGTTGTGTGCGGAAGATTCTTCTACTTCATGAAAACTTTCAAACAATGAATTGAGTATATATGTGGATATATTCAATAATGAAAAGTTTGAAACATTTGAATAGGATTCAAATAAATTTCAGCATGAAGTGGAAATCATCGTAATAGAAAAGTCAAATATCTATGATTGGATCATGGAGGAAATATTTGAATTACGAATTTTAGCGAACATCTAAGAGAGTTATGAAATTGTTCTACAACTCACATTTTTTGGAGTATCATAGTGATGATGAAGTATCCGAGAGATGTATCCAAACCTAGTTGGGTCAATGATGAGATAAAATATTAATGCCATTATATTTTTGTGGATTATGCTTTAGAGACTACCGCTTTACACTGAATAGAGCATCATCATGATCCGTTGAAATGACATCATACGAGTTATGACATGGGTATAAACCCTAATAGTCTTTTCTTAAATTTTGGTATGCATAGCATAAGTAAATAAGTTTACAACCAAAATCGGATGAATGTCTTTGTTGGTTATCCCAGAGAATTGATTGGGAATTCTTCCCACGAGACAAAGACAAAAGTGTTTGTCAATGTTTCTTATTTCCGAGAAATTGTTTCGAGTAAAGTTTTTGAGTGGGAGGACAATATAATTTGATAAGGTTTATGAACCTGAGCATAATGATCAGAGTAGCGCAGCATCGGAATTGGTTTCGGAAGCGGCCACGACGATCATGGCTCTCATGACTACAAAGTGTTTTAGCCATGGAGATCGAAGTACATATTGAACCTTTGTAGGTATGGTTTACTTTGTGATCAAATAAATGATTTGTGGACAAAGGATTGATTTTTAACAATGATAAACCAACTACAAAACAAAGAAGTTATGATGGGCCCGACTCAGTTAAAATGGCCATGCGCCATGAAATCCAAGATAGATGAATACTTTATGAAAGTAAATGGATCTATGAAATTGATAGACTTGGATGAAATATCCTTGAAGAAAGCTTGACTTATCGAAAAATTGTTTATGACAAAGTTCAAAGAGTTGAATACGATAAGATTAGATCTTCTGTAGCAATACTTATAGTCTATGTGAATTATTCTAGTAATCACTACATATTTCTTTTATAAGATATGCTAGTAGGATGGCAAAATACATTACTTATCAGAAGTATGTATTAAAGGTGTATACAAGATACAACCAAGAGTTTTGCTGGTCCGTGGAATACTAGATAGGTATACGAACTTCAATTGGATGAAGTAAGTATTGTGGAGTTGGAATCTTCACCAGATGAAATAGTCAAAGAGTTTTTGATTTCATCAAAGACGATGAAGAGGCTTGCATTTGCAAGAAATTAAGTGGGAGCGCTAAGACACATTTATAATACTTTATGTAGGTGACATATAGTTGGTTATAAATGATGTAATTATATACTTGATTAAAAAGGTTTCATTGAGAATTAACTTCAATGAAAGGATATGGATTGAAACAAATTTAGTGTCAAGATCTATGAAGATAGATTGAAACACATAAATAAGTTTAAGTCAAAGTACATATGATGGATATTGAAGTAGTTTGATGGCGTGTATTTCACACGTTCGTTGGGCAACCCCAAGAGGAAGGTATGATGCGCACAGCAGCAAGTTTTCCCTCAGAAAGAAACCAAGGTTTATCGAACCAGGAGGAGCCAAGAAGCACGTTGAAGGTTGATGGCGGCGGGATGTAGTGCGGCGCAACACCGGAGATTCCGGCGCCAACGTGGAACCCGCACAACACAACCAAAGTACTTTGCCCCAACGAAACGAGTGAGGTTGTCAATCTCACCGGCTTGCTGTAACAAAGGATTAACCGTATTGTGTGGAAGATGATTGTTTGCAGAGAAAACGGTAAAACAAGTATTGCGGTAGATTGTATTTCGAGTAAAGAGAATTGGACCGGGGTCCACAGTTCACTAGAGGTGTCTCTCCCATAAGACGAACGAGCATGTTGGGTGAACAAATTACGAGTTGGGCAATTGACAAATAAAGCAATACGTGATAATCAACTAGTGTATTAAT
>NC_061509.1:156368834-156405232 GCF_022539505.1 Lolium rigidum | reverse complement strand
GCGCCGCCCTAGGGTTTGGCCACCCCGTGGCCCCTCTTCGTCTCGTCTTCGGACTTCGGAAGCTTCGTGGAAAAATAGGCCCCTGGGCTTTGATTTCGTCCAATTTCGAGAATATTTCCTTACTAGGATTTCGAAACCAAAAACAGCGGAAAACGACAAGCGGCACTTCGGCATCTTGTTAATAGGTTAGTTCCGGAAAATGCACGAATATGACATAAAGTGTGCATAAAACATGTAGATAACATCAATAATGTGGCATGGAACATAAGAAATTATCGATACGTCGGAGACGTATCGGCATCCCCAAGCTTAGTTATCGCTTGTCCCGAGCGGGTAAAACGATAACACGGATAATTTACGGAGTGACATGCCATCATAATCTTGATCATACTATTTGTAAAGCATATGTAGTGAATGCAGCGATCAAAACAATGTGTATGACATGAGTAAACAAGTGAATCATAAAGCAAAGACTTTTCATGAATAGCACTTCAAGACAAGCATCAATAAGTCTTGCATAAGAGTTAACTCATAAAGCAATAATTCAAAGTAAAGGTATTGAAGCAACACAAAAGAAGATTAAGTTTCAGCGGTTGCTTTCAACTTATAACATGTATATCTCATGGATAATTGTCAACATAGAGTAATATAATAAGTGCAATAAGCAAGTATGTAGGAATCAATGCACAGTTCACACAAGTGTTTGCTTCTTGAGGTGGAGAGAAATAGGTGAACTGACTCAACATTGAAAGTAAAAGAATGGTCCTCATAGAGGAAAAGCATCGATTGCTATATTTGTGCTAGAGCTTTGATTTTGAAAACATGAAACAATTTTGTCAACGGTAGTAATAAAGCATATGCATCATGTAAATTATATCTTATAAGTTGCAAGCCTCATGCATAGTGTACCAATAGTGCCCGCACCTTGTCCTAATTAGCTTGGACTACCTGGATTATCACCGCAATACATATGCTTTAACCAAGTTTCACAAAGGGGTACCTCTATGCCGCACTGTACAAAGGTTTAAGGAGAAAGCTCGCATTTGGATTTCTCGCTTTTGATTATTCTCAACTTAGACATCCATACCGGGACAACATAGACAACGAGATAATGGACTCCTCTTTTAATGCTTTAAGCATTTGACAACAATTAATTCTTTTCTCATTAGAGACTTGAGGATATTTGTCCAAAGCTGAAACTTCCACCATGGATCGTGGCTTTAGTTAGCGGCCCAATGTTCTTCTCTCACAATATGCATGCTCAAACCATTCAACTCGGTGTAGATCGCCCTTACTTCGGACAAGACGAACATGCATAGCAACTCACATGAAATTCAACAATGAGTTGATGGCGTTCCCCGATGAACATGGTTATCGCACAACAAGCAACTTAATAAGAGATAAAGTGCATAATTACATATTCAATACCACAATAGTTTTTAAGCTATTTGTCCCATGAGCTATATATTGCAAAGGTGAATGATGGAATTTTAAAGGTAGCACTCAAGCAATTTACTTTGGAATGGCGGGAAAATACCATGTAGTATAGGTAGGTATGGTGGACACAAATGGCATAGTGGTTGGCTCAAGTATTTTGGAAGCATGAGAAGTATTCCCTCTCGATACAAGGTTTAGGCTAGCAAGGCTTATTTGAAACAAACACAAGGATGAACCGGTGCAGCAAAACTCACATAAAAGACATATTGAAAACATTATAAGACTCTACACCGTCTTCCTTGTTGTTCAAACTCAATACTAGAAATTATCTAGACCTTAGAGAAACCAAATATGCAAACCAAATTTTAGCATGCTCTATGTATTTCTTCATTAATGGGTGCAAAGCATATGATGCAAGAGCTTAAACATGAGCACAACAATTGCCAAGTATCACATTACCCAAGACATTTATAGCAATTACTACATGTATCATTTTCCAATTCCAACCATATAACAATTTAACGAAGGAGAAACTTCGCCATGAATACTATGAGTAGAAACCAAGGACATACTTGTCCATATGCTACAGCGGAGCGTGTATCTCTCCCATAAAGTGAATGCTAGGATCCATTTTATTCAAACAAAACAAAAACAAAAACAAACCGACGCTCCAAGAAAAAGCACATAAGATGTGGCCGAATAAAAATATAGTTTCGAGGGAGGAACCCGATAATATTGTCGATGAAGAAGGGGATGCCTTGGGCATCCCCAAGCTTAGACAGCTTGAGTCTTCTTGATATATGCAGGGGTGAACCACCGGGTGCATCCCCAAGCTTAGAGCTTTCACTCTCCTTGATCATGTTGCATCATACTCCTCTCTTGATCCTTGAAAACTTCCTCCACACCAAACTCGAAACAACTCATTAGAGGGTTAGTGCATAATATAAATTGACATATTCAGAGGTGACACAATCATTCTTAACACTTCTGAACATTGCATAATGCTACTGGACATTAGTGGATCAAAGAGATTCATCCAACATAGCGAAAGAGGCAATGCGAAATAAAAGGCAGAATCTGTCAAAACAGAACAGTTCGTATTGACGAATTTTAAAATGGCACCAGACTTGCTCAAATGAAAATGCTCAAATTGAATGAAAGTTGCGTGCATATCTGAGGATTACTCACGTAAATTGGCATAATTTTCTGAGTTACCTACAGAGAATTAGACCCAGATTCGTGACAGCAAAGAAATCTGTTTCTGCGCAGTAATCCAAATCTAGTACTTACTTTTCTATCAACGGCTTAACTTGGCACAACAAAACACAAAACTAAGATAAGGAGAGGTTGCTACAGTAGTAAACAACTTCCAAGACACAAAATAAAAACAAAGTACTGTAGGTAAAAACATGGGTTGTCTCCCATAAGCGCTTTTCTTTAACGCCTTTCAGCTAGGCGCGAAAGTGTGTATCAAGTATTATCGAAGGGTGGTACTTCTACAGCGGGGTGCGGAGTTTTCTCAACCAGGCATAGTATATTAGATACATAAGTTTTAGCATCTCCCTTTTCATTAGTTTTAGGCGTGCTACTCTCATCAAACAAATTTTCGGGAACAAGCCAAGCATAGTTATTTTCTAGCGCATTATTCATAGCTAGGAGCTTACATGGTATTGGTGCTTTGATCTCCCCACCATCATCAATATTATTAGTGTATCTTATTCTATCCATATCCATCTTTTCAAGGAGACTAACAAAATTAGGAGGAGAACCAAGCATATTAAATTTAGCAAAGACCTTTCTAGCTTCTCTTGCTAGACCACCAAATTCTCTAAGAAGGGTTTCTAAAACAAAATCTTTCTTTTCCCCTTCTTCCATATCACCAAGTGTGAAAAACATGTGTTGGATTATAGGATTAAGATTAACAAATTTAGTTTCCAACAAGCGAACTAAATGCGCAGCAGCAATTTCATAAGTAGGCGCAAGGTCTACCAAGTGTCTATCTTCAAAATTTTCAATGGTACTAACATGGTTGAAGAATTCTTCTATATTATTTCTCCCAACTATAGACCCACGTCCTACCGGTATGTTCTTTGTGGTAAAATTAAAAGGAAACATGATGAAATAAGTAAAGTAAATGCTAGTAACTATTTTTTTTTTGTGTTTTTGGTATAGCAAACAAGATAGCAAATAAAGTAAAACTAGCAACTAATTTTTTTGTATTTTGATTTAGTGCAGCAAACAAAGTAGTAAATAAAACTAAGCAAGACAAAAACAAAGTAAAGAGATTGAGAAGTGGAGACTCCCCTTGTAGCGTGTCTTGATCTCCCTGGCAACGGCGCCAGAAAAAGAGCTTGATGGCGTGTATTTCACACGTTCGTTGGGCAACCCCAAGAGGAAGGTATGATGCGCACAGCGAGCAAGTTTTCCCTCGAGAAAGAAACCAAGGTTTATCGAACCAGGAGGAGCCAAGAAGCACGTTGAAGGTTGATGGCGGCGGGATGTAGTGCGGCGCAACACCAGAGATTCCGGCGCCAACGTGGAACCTGCACAACACAACCAAAGTACTTTGCCCTAACGAAACAGTGAGGTTGTCAATCTCACCGGCTTGCTGTAACAAAGGATTAACCGTATTGTGTGGAAGATGATTGTTTGCAGAGAAAACAGTAAAACAAGTATTGCAGTAGATTGTATTTCGGTAAAGAGAATTGGACCGGGGTCCACGGTTCACTAGAGGTGTCTCTCCCATAAGATGAACAACATGTTGGGTGAACAAATTACGGTTGGGCAATTGACAAATAAAGAGAGCATGACAATGCACATACATATCATGATGAGTATAGTGAGATTTAATTGGGCATTACGACAAAGTACATAGACCGCCATCCAACTGCATCTATGCCTAAAAAGTCCACCTTCGAGGTTATCATCCGAACCCCCTCCGAGTATTAAGTTGCAAGCAACGAGACAATTGCATTAAGTATGGTGCGTAATGTAATCAACAACTACATCCTTAGACATAGCATCAATGTTTTATCCCTAGTGGCAACGAGCACAACACAACCTTAGAACTTTCACGTCGGTGTCCCAGGTGTCAATGCGGGCATGAACCCACTATCGAGCATAAGTACTCCCTCTTGGAGTTACAAGCATCTACTTGGCCGGAGCATCTACTAGTAACGGAGAGCATGCAAGATCATAAACAACACATAAGCATAACTTTGATAATCAACATAACAAGTATTCTCTATTCATCGGATCCCAACAAACGCAACATATAGAATTACGGATAGATGATCTTGATCATGTTAGGCAGCTCACAAGATCCGACAATGATAGCACAATGGGGAGAAGACAACCATCTAGCTACTGCTATGGACCCATAGTCCGGGGGTAGACTACTCACACATCACACCGGAGGCGACCATGGCGGCGTAGAGTCCTCCGGGAGATGATTCCCCTCTCCGGCGAGGGTGCCGGAGGCGATCTCCTGGATCCCCCGAGATGGGATCGGCGGCGACGGCGTCTCGGTAAGGTTTTCCGTATCGTGGCTCTCGGTGCTGGGGGTTTCGTCACGGAGGCTTTAAGTAGGCGGAAGGGCAAGTCAAGAGGCGGCACGGGGGCCCACACCATAGGCCGGCGCGGCCGGGGGTGGGGCCGCGCCGCCCTAGGGTTTGGCCACCCCGTGGCCCCTCTTCGTCTCGTCTTCGGACTTCCGGAAGCTTCGTGGAAAAATAGGCCCCCGGGCTTTGATTTCGTCCAATTCCGAGAATATTTCCTTACTAGGATTTCTGAAACCAAAAACAGCGAGAAAACGAGCAATCGGCACTTCGGCATCTTGTTAATAGGTTAGTTCCAGAAAATGCACGAATATGACATAAAGTGTGCATAAAACATGTAGATAACATCAATAATGTGGCATGGAACATAAGAAATTATCGATACGTCGGAGACGTATCATAGTTCAATATAGAAAAATTAAGAAAATGTTCTTGTCATGTGAAGGTTTAACAAGACTTGAGTGTATCTGACACTCAATGAGTAAAAACACATGAGTGATTATAGATCACGAATAATATGTACACAATCAGATATCATGTGCTATAAAGTGTTATGAGCATATACCAGAATGATTCATATGATGATCATTGGACAACGGTAAGAATATCCTTGAGTACTTTAGAAGAACTAAGGATATATATATATATTTTTGTATGAAGAAATGACAAACAAATCGCTGTAAGGTGTTACACCGATATTGGTTTTGTCACATATAAAATATAATTTCAATCTCAAATTAGACTAAGTGTTGTTTAAAAGGTAGCACAATGAGCTAGAAGTTGTCTATGCTAGATTTAGAAGAGTTCTAAATATTGTGACGGAATCTACAAAAGAAGGCAGAGTATGTCATTGTTTTGACAATGACAAAGGATGTTAAGTCAAGAGGTTCTTTGAGAACTTGGTGTATTTCCGACAAAGTCAGAACTTTTAAGCTATATTGTGTGTGAAAATATTAGTGACATATTTCAGACCACGGAATTAAGGTTCCACCAGAAGACCAAACATATTTAAGGCCGACTCATTTGGAAATGAGTGATGCGTTGAGACGCAAATGAATTACAAAATACATACGGTTCTGAGCATGTCAGATCCGTTGACTAAAACCTCTCTCGTGAGCGAAACAAGATAAAGCACCAGAAGGCCAAGGTGTTATATCTTTACAAATGTAAACTAGATTATTGACTCTAGTGCAAGTGGGAGACTCGAAGGAGATATGCCCTAGAGGCAATAATAAAGTGGTTATTATTTATATCTTTATGTTTATGATAAATGTTTATATATCATGCTATAATTGTATTAACCGAAACATTAGTACATGTGTGATATATAGACAACAAAGAAGTCCCTAGTATGCCTCTTAAACTAGCTTGTTGATTAATGGATGATTAGTTTCATAATCATGAACATTGGATGTTATTAATAACAAGGTTATATCATTATGTGAATGATGTAATGGACACACCCAATTAAGCGTAGCATAAGATCTCGTCATTAAGTTATTTGCTATAAGCTTTCGATACATAGTTACCTAGTCCTTATGACCATGAGATCATGTAAATCACTTATACCGGAAAGGTACTTTGATTACATCAAACGCCACTGCGTAAATGGGTGGTTATAAAGGTGGGATTAAGTATCCGGAAAGTATGAGTTGAGGCATATGGATCAACGGTGGGATTTGTCCATCCCGATGGCGGATAGATATACTCGGGCCCTCTCGGTGGAATGTCGTCTAATGTCTTGCAAGCATATGAATAAGTTCATAAGAGACCACATACCACGGTACGAGTAAAGAGTACTTGTCGGGAGACGAGGATGAACAAGGTATAGAGTGATACCGAAGATCAAACCTCGGACAAGTAAAATATCGCGTGACAAAGGGAATTGGTATCGTATGTGAATGGTTCATTCGATCACTAAAGTCATCGTTGAATATGTGGGAACCATTATGGATCTCCAGATCCCGCTATTGGTTATTGGTCGGAGTGAGTACTCAACCATGTCCGCATAGTTCACGAACCGTAGGGTGACACACTTAAAGTTGGATGTTGAAATGGTAGTACTTGAATATGGAATGGAGTTCGAATATTTGTTTGGAGTCCCGGATGAGATCCCGGACATCACGAGGAGTTCCGGAATGGTCCGGAGAATAAGATTCATATATAGGATGTCATTTTATGTGAATTAAAATGATCCGGAAGGTTCTACGGAAGGTTCTAGAAGGTTCTAGAAAAGTCCGGAAGAAATAAGGATGGAAGGTGGAGTCCCGGAGGGACTCCACCCACCTTGGCCGGCCAACCTAAGGGAGGAGGAGTCCCAAGTGGACTCCCCACCATGGTGGCCGGCCACCCCACCAAGGAAAGGGGGAGTCCCACTCCCCCTAGGTTTGGACACTTGGAAGGTTTTGTTGGGGTCTTATTCGGACTCTTTGACCTAAACCTTGGGGCCTCCACCTATATAAAGAAGGGGAGAGAGGGGCTGGCCGGCCACTCAAGCCACCACCATGGCCGCACCCCTCAAGGGTGCCCTAGCCGGCGCCCCTCTCCCCAAACCCTAGCGGTCTCTCTCCTCCACCACATCCCGCACGCTTAAGCGAAGCTCCGCCGGATTTTTCCATCACCACCGACACCACGCCGTCGTGCTGTCGGATTCAAGAGGAGCTACTACTTCCGCTGCCCGCTGGAACGGGGAGGTGGACGTCGTCTTCATCAACAACCGAACGTGTGACCGAGTACGGAGGTGCTGCCCGTTCGTGGCGCCGGAACCGATCGTGATCAAGATCTTCTACGCGCTTTTGCAAGCGGAAAGTGAACGTCTACCGCAGCAACAAGAGCCTCATCTTGTAGGCTTTGGAATCTCTTCAAGGGTGAGACTCGATACCCCCTCGTTGCTACCGTCTTCTAGATTGCATCTTGGCTTGGATTGCGTGTTCGCGGTAGGAAATTTTTTGTTTTCTATGCAACGTTATCCTACAGCAGCTGCTCTCACAGCAAAGACACAGAGGAAGCCGCTCCACGCGATCGGCTCCGCCACGACGGCAAGCGCTACGTCACAGAGGGAGAAGTGAAGAACATAAGATATCAACGACCTCTCTCTGATCACCTCCTCAACAAGTATGTGGGTCAATACGACCAACGCCGGCGACACAACGACGATGATAAAAAAGATCGTCTGGCTAGGGACGACAGGAGACGTCGTCAGCATGATCACGACGAGGAGCGATATGAGCGCCACGCCAAGGAAAGGTCCAGGGAGCAAGACGACGAGGATAGGCACTGGGACTGCCCCTTCTTCAGACACTGCTGGGATTCAGGAATGAGCCGATTGCCAACAATCGGCAACTGCCCAGAATGCAAACAAAAGAAGAAGGATGCAGCTAACGTGTCCGTGTTCAAGCGCCTAGGACCTCTCCCGCCTCGAAGCAAACGTGCTGAGTCCCCTCGGATGGAAGATCTTGAGGATTTGGAAGACGAGGGAGAAGAAGAAGAAGACAGGTACCACCGGCCAAGGTGGTGCCCTGATGGACTCAACCGTTCCCAAAAACGAAGGGTTCAGCGTCTATGTGGGTTAGAAGAAGCTGAAAGGTTATACCTGCACACGTTGAGGAAGGCACGGCCTGATCTGGCCGCCAAAATTCAGCGAACCCTGGACGAAGAAGGTCGGCCACAAAGAAAAGAGTGGCGCCCCAAGCAAAGGAAAGCCGATGATGAGACATCGGCTGGCACAAACATGGTGCTCATCCTCCCAACGGAGTTTACTGCTCAAGGATTAAACGATGCACTCAAGGTGGACGACGGCGAGCGCATCGACATGACAAAGGATGAAGTTAGGCTGGTCTTATCCACTGGCCTGACCATGTAGCTGGAACAAATCAATGAGCGAACGTGGCGAGGCTGATCCTTGTGATCGGCCCCAAAAATCTATGAAGGAACATTACAAAACCTTCATCGAACAAGCAACGTGGAGGCCGATTCCAGCAATCGGCCAAAATTATCCTCACCATCTATTCTGCCTGGGTTCAACATTTGATCCAGCAAGGAATACCTAAAGAGCCGATACCATCAAATCCCTTGAAAGAATCGGCTCGGGGGGCACCCAGGTGGATAAAACACGAGGATATGTAGTAGAAGCGTCTTGCAAATGCCCAGCAGCCCAAGATATCCTTTGATGATGGGTATTGAAGTATGGGGGCCGATACATAAATCGGCCGTAAAAAATTCGAAAATTTTTGAGCACAGCCGATGCGCGGACATCGACTTAAGGATAGAAAGCCGATGCATGGCCATCGACTCAAGAGGTATAACTGTTATAAGCAGAGGGTCAATAGAGCAGGAAGTGGGCCACGAAGAGAAACTCTACTGGAAGAACTCCTCAATGGAATGCCTTCGTGCAAGTACTCGAGTCCACAGGTAACAGCTGGGGCGGTTTGAGGGATCATGACCCTGACCAATGCCAAGAGCAGCCTGGACGTGCAGATCAGGTTAAGGATGGGTTGCATCAGATCCGCCAAGGAAAGGACCCGATTTGACCTGCAAGGCGCGAGAAGTGGACTGAAGAAGCTCGGGGGGCAGCTCACCCTGAAGGTTCTCTGCTCTGGGGAGCCAATCTTGTTGAAATCGGCTGGCTCTGCGTTATGACTTGAGGCCAATGGCGGCACATTTGGCTGATTCACTACCTTTCTCGCCTTGACTGAGGCTCGGGGGGCAGCTTGTCCTGAAGGACCCTTTGTTATAGGGAGCCGATTCTGTTGAAATCGGCTGGCTCTACATCTCAGCTTTTGAGGAATAGTTGTTGCGGGAAGAACGGAGCAGGAGCCTGTCCTGCAGAAGTATCATCTCCAACCTCTGGGTTGAGTTAGCAATGGTCCCAGAGAGCCCTTGAAAGCAAAGGGGATTTGGAAGGGAAGGATCCGGCAGGAGAATGTCTGAAAACCTGAGGTTAATGATGAGGCCAGGCCTTATTTCAGGGGTTTTTGCCGTTGAATCCAACACTACGCTCAGTGACTGCGGATTGGACCTGTTCGGTTGGAAGTTTGGGGATCTGAATTTGAGCAAGGTTCGCAGGTTACCGATGCGTTGCCATCGGCTTATTGAGCGGTGATAAAATTTACAATCGGCCAAATCAGTGCGGAAAGAAATCGGCATAACCAAGTTAAGGGAAATTCTTCATTAATATTGGGATTTCTTACAATGAAGAGCCGACTGCTCAAAGGAGAAAAGAAGAACAAAAGGAGAGCCGATTGCTCAGGGGTTGCTAGTCCTACATTGCTAATCCTCGCTAGCATCATCGTCGGCATCGGAGTTGCCGCCGGCGCTACCCCCGGAGGCTTCCTCGTCGCTGCTGCCCCAGCCCTTGACCGGAGCTTCCTCCTCCTCGTCATCATCATCATCATCCTCGCTGTCCGCCCAAGTGCGGAAGCGTTTCGTTGGCGGGTACCCAGCGGAAGAGGAGGAATCATCTTCCTCCTCCTCCTCCTCTTCTCCTTCCTCGTCATCATCTTCGTCCTCGCTGTCCGCCCACATGCGGGAGCGCTTCTTCGGAGGGAGCTTGGCGGAGGGGGAGGCCTTGGTTTTCTCTACTTCTCCTTCTTTCTCCTCCTTGTCGGAGGAGATGGGGTTCGCCCCGGAGCGGAGGTCGTCCTCATTCTTGTTCTTCGGCGACGATTGGAGGGGGAGGCCTGAGGGGGAAGAGGAAGAGGAAGACATTGCTACAGGGAAGAGGGTTTTTTGGTGCCGATAGCTAGAACAGAGGAAGAGGATGAAGAGGGCTAATCAGTCGGCACGGTTAAATAAAGGAGGAGCCTAGTGGAAATTTAATGCTATTGCAGTTTCCGAGGGAGTGATGCTGAGGCTGTCAAAATTTTGCAGAGAAGCCAAGGAGGCGAAGCGAAATGATGGAAGATTCTGCGACAGTCCTGCTCTGCCACGACATGACCCGACGAAAGAAAGCATAATGATTTTGGAAATGACATTTCCAAAACCAGGGGGGCATGTGTTATCACCAGAATTTGACCAAGTCAGAGGTGGGCCGCGATCAAGATGGACTTGAAGATTATACATGGAAGAATATGCATGAATCGGCCTTATGCGAAACGTTTGGGCTAGTATGCCCGTGTATCTGTAATCTAGTAGATCACATCTTAATTTAGAAGATAGAGTTTAACCCGTGCATGGTTAGGTGCACGCCTGAATTAGAAAGTCCCTTGGACTATAAATATGTATCTAGGGTTTATGGAATAAACAACAACCAACGTTCAACACAATCAATCTCGGCGCATCGCCAACTCCTTCGTCTCGAGGGTTTCTTCCGGAAAGCACCATGCTGCCTAGATCGCATCTTGCGATCTAGGCAGCATAAGCTTATGCGCGTTGTTCATGCGTTGCTCGTGCTGAAGCCTTTTTGATGGCGAGCAACGTAGTTATCTTAGATGTGTTAGGGTTAGCATTGTTCTTCGTATCATATGCTGTCGTGGTGCAACCCTTATACATCTAGCCGCCCTTACACCTATCTTAGGTGTAGGGGCGGCACCCCGCTTGATCATTGTTTAGTAGATCCGATCCGTTACGGTTGCATCCCTGTTCTTCAAGGATTAGTTTAATATCCGTAATAGTTAGGCCTTACAAAGGGTTGGAGGATCCAGCGGCGTGTAGGGTGAAGTTTGCTAGTCCTAGACAGGACGTTCCGAGGATCAACCTCGTGTTGGTTTTTAGGCCCTGTCTAGGATCGGCTTACGATCACCGTACGCGAGGCCCAATCGTGAGTATGATGATCCGATTATGCGGTGAAAACACTAAATCGTCGTAGATCGCTTTAGCTTTATCTTGATCAAGCAGGACCACCATATATTCGTACACCTCGTACGAATCATGGGTGGATCGGCTCTTTGAGCCGATTCACAGGACAACCTGAGAGCCGATCGAGGCTCGTATTTAACGTTTACGTGTATGCCATGCAGGAAACTAAGCGAGGCATCATCCAACACCTTCCTGACCAGGTATAGGTCAGGTGGCACGCCCTTGCGACAACATCGGACGTGTGACCAGAAGGCTTTGCGGGCCGTCGCTCTGAGGGACTGGGGCCAGCCGCAGCCCTAGTTGTTCCCGACTCTACGGTGTTGCCAGTCGCTGCCCGCCGGTGGGTTTCTGACCGCAACACCTTCTTCGTCGGCGGCCCGGGCTCCACGACCACCGGAGCGTCCAGTTCAGGAGCCGCCTCCACGGCAGGAGCGGCAACGGCCGCGAGCAGTGCCTCCTCTCCGATGGTGGCGGCGGTCGCTTCGTCGGCCATCTCTAGGTTTTGGGAGTACAGTGGAGTGTTTCTGTTTTGGGAGACAGACAGGCGGGCCAGGGGCGGACAAGGGGAGGACGCGGGCGACCAGCCTTTCGCGTCCGCGGCCACGCAAACTCGTCCAAGATTTGGGCCGGGTTTGGGTCGTCCCGGACGCCGCGGCCATCCGTTTTAGGGATGGGTCCGCGCGCTGGGCCGCGGTTTTGTCTGTTTCGTCCCATCCGGACGCGCGGGCGCGGGATGGGTCGCCCGGTTGGAGATGCCCTTAGACCGCCATTGATGCACGCAACGAATCGGACCTACTCCAAAAGAGAAAGGGGTAACGGCGAGCGAAGTAGAATCCATGTCACCAGAGCACTTGGAAGCAGAATAGAAAAAGGATCCTTGTATGGCTAGGCAGACTTATCGTGCATGCGGAAACATAACAAGCAAACCGGAACTTTTAGGCGCACTTTATAGAAGGTTCCTAAATTAAGCTTCAAAGTAATTTTGCTACAAAAAAAAAGCTTAAAAGTGGTAAACTGCATTTGGTCACGTCGAGATGAGGAAAGCGTTTATTTACAAGTCTACCGCTAGGTGAAATTAATTACTCGTCCGATCCCTTGTTAAAACTCTTTCAAAATCTAACTCTTACATTCAAACATGAACAAACTTGTGTGAAAGGCTTCGGCTCCCCTAAAGATTAACTTCTTTGCTTGATTGGCCCTTCAAAATAGAATTTGGAAGGCGGATCCTTTAGAGAGAAGAGGTAGGACCAATTGCGGTCTTTGTCCACTTTGCAACCAAACTCAGAAGGGTCACCCTCCGTTCACACCCATGAGTCGGATGACCTAACTCTCACCCTTGCGGCATGGTGGGCGAAGATGTTGAAGGATGTCATGGCAAATCGGAAGGCTATGGGCTCGCTAACCATGCTTGTTATTTGGACTATTTGGAAGAAACGGAATGCTAGAGTTTTCAACCACAAGTCCACCCCCTTCCATCCTTCTCTTTTTTTGCGGGACCCTTCCATCCTTCTCGACATCAGTAAAACTGAGTCTAAAGTGTGGGTCGCCGTGGGCGTGAATAATTTGAGTTTTGTAATAACGAGAGAGTAATCCCTTAGAACTTTCTTTGGTCCGGTACTTTGTCTTATCAAGATTCAAGACACTTCTTCTTATTTAATGAATGGTGGTAAATCATTTGCTCCCACTTTAAAAATAGAAATAGAGAAAAAATATAGCCGAAAATTGTGCAGGTATGCGCCAGAACAACACCGGAGCAGTTCGGTGCCAAGCAACATGGTGTCGTACTGAGGTTGGCGACAAGCTACATGGCGCCGAAGTGAGACGAGCGCGGGGCGCCAATAGCAACATTATTTTTTTTCGAAATGGGGGAAATATCACCCCAGCTTCTGCATCCAAGAGATGCACACGACTTTTTATTAGATTATTCACAACACCTTACAAGAAAAATTACAAAGATCAAACCGAAGCTAACAAAACTAACGAAGGCTCGCTAATCCTACATCACCGATGAGGGGGGGGGGTCAATGAACAGAGCCAACACACTGACATCACACCAACACACATCATCAAAAAACCGAAGGCCTCGGCAAGTCGCCCAATGACGAGCAGGTGGCACAACCGGTGGGCAGACCCTCGGTGTGTACCATCATACACGCTTCAGAAGTCCTCGCCGCCACCGTCTTCCGCATACCCATCTACAGGAGAGATCAATGCAATGACCTTGCGAGGCCTGCCACCAACACCACCACGACCCTAGACAGCTCCACCACCCTGCGCACGTCGAACATGACATATCCGACGATGCTACCCGCTGCACCACGTCGCCGAGATTCGCCGTCTTCAACACGAAAGAAAAACGTCGCTCCACCTCAGGACCCTCCATCTTGCACCTGCTCCATAGACGATGCCCCAGGAGGAAGAATGACGTTGCAATATTGATGAACTACCAAAAGGGATTCCACGCTGCTATTCCTTACCGCCGAAACGTACATCTTCGGCTTCATCTTTTATGGCGCCAGAGTGTGAACGAGTTTTTTCAGGAGCTAGACAATAAATTAGTTTCACCCTAGAGATCATATTTCAAAAAAAAAACTAAAAAACTACGATGAAAGCGCCTGATGCGGATCCGGTCCCCGATGCCCCCACTGAGCTCTTCTGAGTTCCAAGCCTGCAGAGTCAAATTGATATTGTGCAAGTTTTAGCACCTGCAGAACGTCCTTTCCTGGAAGAACGTTTGAAGGAAGGCTCCTGGCTCCCACGAGAGCAAATTCTTTGATCGATTTGTTAATACGGGGCCCGATTCTCTGAACAGAAATGTACTGTCACACTACACGTTAAGATATTGCTGCTAAGATTGTCTTAGACTCTTAGTACTGACTAAGCAGCTCTTCTGGCGCAGGCTGTTCCTAGACATACATCACAGCAGCAAAAAAAGAAAAAAGAATTACAGTTGTACTTTGCTGCTGGAACTGTACTTGAACACAGGGCAATCGTACTCGTTCTTCAGACGCATACGCTCTTTGCCAGCGGAGCCGCTCTCTATCGCTCAGCCTCGACGTCCCTTGGCGTCTCAGAGTTGGGCTGAGTGTAGGGATTCATAGCAGAAAATAAAAAAGATTCTAACTAGCGCACTCTGATTGCCCCTGATCTATCTAAGAGTAATGCCATAACGGAGATGGTTTCAGTAACGTAGCCTCGTAGATCAAAAGCGGTTAACATTCCGCTAGAACGTGGTTGATGTTCCGGCTGCACGTTCGGTTAATATGGTTAATTCGGTTTGGTTTATCCGGTTTTTAAGTTAATAGAGTTTCAATACTTCGGTAAATACGGTTTTGTACAAAAATACGGTTCGGTTTCGGTAATAAACAGTCAACTTCTGTTCGGTTTCGGTAATAACAAAATTAACCAAAGTTAACGTGATTTTTAAATATTAACTAAATTTTATGGTTGTATATACTGCAATTCTGTATTTTCTACGACCAAATAGAACCTATTGCATGCAAAGAAAAAAAAGGAGAAACTAGTATAAAAATCTTGACAAACGAGAGGAGTTGAACTCACAACCTCACAGTTCAAAGATTACATAACAACATGTCCAAGTCATCAACCTAGAAGCGCTTTAATGATTTTATTGTGCTTACGGTCATATATTAATGGTGAGAGTGAAGTTGAGTTTGGCTGGAAACGTTATATTATGTTCAATTAGTTTCGGTTTAACAGAAATATTTTGGTAATTAACCGAATTAACTGAAGTCTTTACGGTTAGATATTTTGCTAACTTAAACCTAACTGTATAACTGAAATAACTAGAATACAATTGCAGTTCGGGTTTTTTCGGTTGGGTTTTCAGTTCCAGTTCGGTTATGCATGCACAACGTGAGTTGATGTCGTAGTCGTACTCGTCGCTAACCTTAGGGTCGTGTTCAATCTACTCATACAACGTCGAGTTCCAAAAGTGTCACACCTCGTAGGTTTCGCACACGTACGGTCCCAATGACGCTCCAGTCTCCCAACCCCGTTCCAGAAGAGTTGCGGAAGTACATCTTCTGGATTTAGATCTCAGCAGTGCTTCCTCGTATTGGGTGGGGTAGTCTCCTACCGACGTAGTTCTTCAAGGAACCGCATGGACAAGAAAACTAGAAAGAGAGTTTTGGGAGTGGTGTTTTGAAACATGGGAGCATATGCTCCCTATATTTTAAAATGCATCTTACACATTATTTAAATTTCAAAAAAATTGAAACAAAAAATTCGCACGTACATATTCATGTGCTACACGCTCACAAAGTCATTTCATAAAAAATAAAATTATCATGTGACGTATGTAAAAAATACAAAATTCAGTGCTTAAAACAATGCTTTTCAGAGGATAAGTTTTCTCTTTTTTACATAGATCACAAAAAATATTATTTTTTCGTGAAACTTGACGCACACACAAATATTATGGAGATGTACATGTATATTTGTCGCCGTTCAACAAAACATATTTCGAAGTGTGGAAAAATTTTGATAAAAAATTCTACATGTACATCTCCATAATATATGTGTGTGCGTCTAGTTTCATGAAAAAATAATATTTTTCGTGGCCTATGTAAAAAAGAGAAAACTTATCCTGTGAAAAGCATTATTTTCAGCACTGAATTTTGTCTTTTTTACACACGTCACATGATAAGTTCATTTTTTATGAAACGACTTTGTGAGCGCGTAGCACGTGAAGATGTACGTGCGAATTTTTTGTTTCAATTTTTTTGAAATTTAAAATATGTATAAGATGCATTTGAAAATATAGGGAGCATATGCTCCCATGTTCCAAAACATCACTCCCAGAAAGAAGGGTATATCTTAGTCAGTGTACGCAACAGGTCGCACCATTTTATTTTGTGAAGTGGGGATCCTGCCAAAACATGGAAGGTTAGAAGCTCGTCTGGACAATTGGAAAACGGGATTGCTAACTCCCCGTTAGCCGGGAGACGACTGTTTGATTTGTATCATGATTCGTCCATACGAGAATTATACATGAATGTGTAATCGCACATATATGCGAATTGCATATATTTTACTTCAGTTACACGTGAATTACACATGAAACCAGGTGACCGAGAATTAAGCTATTTCTAGGTTAAACGGAAATTAGCAGCGTCCATTGGAAAAACATGTAGAACCGTATTTTTTCGCTATCTTCTATCTCAATATTAAGAGCATAGTATTAGATATGCCCTCACTATCTTCTATATTATTGACATGCCCCACTATGCTTCTGGTGTACTGAGTCGAGATTTCAAGGGTGAAAGCTGAAGATCTAGACTTTTATTGGTTGTACCTGACAATGATCTATTTTTTGCGAAAAATCCATCGAGCGGGTCCATACTCATCAAAAAAGTACAAGAAACCCCACAATTAATGAAAATTACAAGCAAGTTCTTGGACCACCTAACAACGACAACAAGCATCCAACGAGCCAAGGGCGCCCTGCTGTAACATCCCAAATTTTCAAACAAAGAAGAAATTTAATTTCCCATTTTCCAAATTTTGGAACCAACAAAAACTTTTATTAAATTAAGTTTGATCCTAGTGATCATACTTATAGGTTGTGATCTTGCCATTTATTGATTGTTAAAGTATTTTGAAATAACCTAAAACCCTAAACCCTAAACCTCACCCCTCTTTTCACCATCTAGGCTAAAACAAAATAAAAAGAAATAAAATAAGAAAATGGCCTATGTGCCTATGGCTATTTTGGTAAAACTTTTACCTAGATCTTTCTACCTTGGGTAGATGTTTTGAAAACATTAAATAAACCCTACCTAGTGCTCAACAAATCAAATCCAAGGTGAAAATAAAATAAATCAAAAATAAAATAAAATGCCACAGAGGCATATGAGAGTAAATAGCCAATTTGTGAAATTAAGAATCTTGACCCTAAGACTTGTTGTGAATGGTTGGATCACTCCTCTATACCACTTCAACAATCAACAACATCAATTGGGTCAAGATAAATCAAATCAAATCAAAGAAAAATCAAAAACCATGTGGCATGTGATAATGGTCACTTATGCCATTTTTAACAACATACCCACTTTGAGCCCTTTTATTAAGAGATTCTTAAACCAAACCCTAACAACTCTTTGCACCTCATCCAAGACCTCATCAAGATGAGAAACTTTGATGTTGACCACTTTGACCAGATCTTTGACCATTGCTCAAAATAGTCAAGCCAAGATGCTATGTTGAAACAAATTCTAGATTCCTTCAAATTTTAGAATTTTCACAAATCCTGTCCAATTCTCAAACCAATGCCACACCTTGCTGCACAACATCATTTAGAACCCATCCATCACAAAAGTTGGTCAAAAGTCATCACACATGAGACCTTAACAAATAATCAATTTAATGCCATAGGGTACAAACACTATTCCAACCACTATTGACTACCTCACTCTCTCTCTCTTTGAGCTCATATATAGTGTCTTGTACTCCTAACCACTCCCTATTGACCTCATCTAGTGTGCATGGTCACCTCACATCACCACCATGCCCAAATTCATGTCATGTGTCACATACACTTTGCCAAATATTATATGTGCACCCTCTACCCCTCTCCAACTATGCTAATCATGTCAAACCCTCTTGCCTCACCTCACACCAGCATGCCCTGCCCTCAGAAACCCAGAGAGATGCACCAAAGCATCCAATGCCATGCCATGCCACTCCAAATGACATCACCATGCCAACCCTTTTCCTTCTCCCTCTCTGGTCACCCTCCCCTTGTCAAGTTGACTCATCACACTCCCATGAGCACCACTTTGCAGGAGTTGACCCAAGAATAGCCTTGCAAGAACCCTTTCCAACCCATGCCATTCACATGATCACCACCATGTCACCACCTACCCCTGGCCCTTTTCCCTCTCTCTCACCATGTCATCTACATTACCCTAGACCCTAGACACCTACTAGACATGATCATGAGACAAGGAGAGCAAGTGGTGAACCAAAATGCTCATGCCATTGCTCATGATCACCAACCCGTGGCCACCCTTGTCTCCCTGCGTGCACACTGCAACCCAACTGCTCCCACTGCGCCACCACACTCCTCTCACCTCAGAACACCTCCTAGACACGATCGTTGACCTGCCCACGCACCAAGTGGACGCCACGACGCGACGCCCTCAAAGGAAACCGACGTCGGCCTCGTCCTCATGTGCACTGCACACGACGTCTGCAGGCCAGCCACTGTGCACGCGTCCTCCTCTACCCCTACCTCTCCGCTAACGCCATCGCCCTGACCGGAAAGCTCTGCACATGACACGCCCGACGACATGGCCACCATGCCGGCCATGCCGCGCCTCCCTCCCCTGGAGCCTATAAAATCAGCCCTCCGCGCCAGGGATAGCACCACACCACTCAGCAACATCCTCCTCTCCCTCCTAGCACCTCCCTCTCGCCCTCCTCGCAGCTCACCGGAGCAAAAGCTCGCCGGCGGCCACACCCAAAAGCCGCCCAAATTTTCATCACGATAGCCACCAAGCCCTACACCACTTTGAGCCCTCGAAAAACCCTTTCCAACGCACCTAACCCCGCCTCAATCCGAGCTCCGAGGTGAGAGTTATGTCCCCCGCAAGCTAGCTGCGTCGGGAGGAAGACGACGGCCCAGCGCCGTCGGATCCCGATCCGACGCGCCGCGTGCTCTGCCTGCACCCGACGTGATTGCGCCATGCATGCGTGGCCCAGGCCGCAGCTGGGCCGGCCCAATCTCTTCCCGCCCCCGTTTAAAATTCGAATTTGCTTATTTCTTTTTCTGTGATTTGCTTACTGATGCATTGCTAGAAATTTTATATTTTAAAATATAAAAATCCAAATTTAGTGATTCAAAAGGTTCTAGAAATCATATGAAATTCTCCAACTAGTCCCACTGGTTTCACTCAAAAATTCATTCTAGATCCTCTACAATAAAAATGACAAATCAGTAACTTTTCAAACTTCAAATAAATATCAAAAATCAACCATAAACTTTTTTGAGTTGATTCCACCTCTCATAAATCACATTTTTTGTTGTCTAATTTATTATGTAAGAAAATACTATGGTTGCTACATATGATCATGGGCTAGAATCAAAAGTTGGCTATGTAGTCAATACTAGCCCATTTCAATTACTTTCAAATTTAGGAATTTAAATCTATGAGGTGTAGCACCTCATTTAAATCTTCTTCCCAAGTGGTATGAAGTAATGTGATGACCCTTATTGCTTGGTCTCATATGTGCTCACTTGAGGATATTAAATCAAATAGGATTTAAATTGCATGAGGTATGGAACCTCATTTAAATCATGTTTCTCAAAGAATAAGTGTGAAGTGTTGACCTTGGTCAACATGTGATCATACCTTGTTGTTTGAGGAGATTAAATCTTAACAAGATTCAATGAGAGGAAATTATTTCCCCAAAGAACCAAAGAGAAAACCCTAAGTCACTAAGAGGAGTTGTGTTCTAAACACTAAAGAAGAAACCCTAGTCAAATGTTGAGTAAGGTAGATGATGATGCTAGATCATCTTGAGTGAGCCATTAAGGCTAGTTAGGTTCTTTAAGTATTGATTTGGTGTATGTATCCTCGTATTCGTTTATAGACGCTAGTACCGGAGACTATCAAGAGGAGGAGGTATTCGACCAAGAAGAATGAGAAGAGAACTTTGATCACTACCCCAACCAAGGCAAGCTAGACTAATGCAAGCTATTTTGTTGCAAGCTAATATTCTTGCAAAGTGCAAAGCTCTCCAAGAGCAAGGCACCATTACATTTTACTTTATGCTTAATGGTCCTATCCCAAGTTTTTACTTTGCAAACTTTATTAAATTTTATTTATCAAAGTTACTATTTTGAATTATGATTCACTTGGTTTAGTTATGGAGTAAGTACAAGAGCAACACACTTAGCCTAGAGAGCTGTAAGTTATTTAGCACCCCTCATAACTAGTTGCTAGTGCTAAATATTAAAAGTGACTACTTTAGTTGGGAACTTGTGAAATGAAATGACTTTGAAAACCTTGGAATGATGAGTCATTCTATTGAAATATGTTGAAGGTGAATATGACTTGTGAATGACTTGGTGAATTTTACAAAACTGATGGTTGGGTTCGGATGCGATACCATTCCAATTTTACAAGTACCCCCACAATATCTGAAATTGGGTAAGGCTTAGCTGGACACTTATGTATTTTAGTATGGGTTCCCTCTGAACAAGCGTCATAGGGGTTATGCCGAGGCTGCCTCCATCGAAAGTGAAATGACGTGAAATGAGGTGAATGTCCTACCCAAGCCTCGTGCGGTTCCCGGGTTGGCGGTTTGCTTTCACCGGGAGGCCAAACTCATGGGGAGAGGTGCCTATACTAGGGTATGTAAATGAAAGGTTAGGATTGGTAGTTCTCGTATTGCGTACGATAAATCGGGGCCGATTACTCCCGACGAACTATTGCAATTGTTGTGGCACAAGTGTACAACCTCTCGCGAGTGTAAACCTATTCGAATAGCCGCGTCCACTGTTATGGACGGTTGGAGAGGCCATACTGTTCCGTCATCAGAACTTTTCTAAAAATACGAATGGTGAAGGGTGACTTGAATTGAAAGGTGACTTTGACTTTGAATCACAACAGAGTTGTGGGAATAACACTAATGTTCCCACTTGAGTAAGTTAGGCAAATGAAGAGGTTTTGTTTACTAAAGTGCTTATGAAATAAAACTGGCTTTATGCAAATGAAACTAGAACTTAGAACCCCCTTACTATAGTTGCTAATGCTTACACTAGTATTAGTTTGCGAGTACTTTAAAGTACTCATGGTCGTGTTCCTGGCTATTCAAATGGCCAGACTATGAAGAGGAGTACCAGAACCAGGAAGAAGGACAGCAGGACGTCTACGACAACTAGGACCACTCCTGACGTCAACAGTTGCCTGTGGAATAGATGGACTACTACTACGCTACTTCGTTTCCGCTATGTGTTTTGTAATGGATCAATAGATCATCTATTATTGTAATGAGACTGGATCATGTGATCCTTGGTTGTAAGACGATTATGATGTTGTAATGAATGATGTTCTGTGATATCAATCTATTATGTCTCGCAAAAACAATATTCCTGGGATTGCGATGAATGGCATAATAGGCATCTGGACTTAAAAATCCGGGTGTTGACAAGTTGGTATAAGAGCCATTGTTGACCTTAGGAGACCCTAGTTAGAATGGACGTATGAAAAACTTAGTTTCAAAAAAAAGAAGTGAATATTTATGAAAACTTATTCTCACTCTTATCCTTGAGCTCTTCTTCAAAATAAGAAATTCATGCTCTATTTTCCTTGCAATACTACATAAAATTTTGCACACTTGATCACTTCATTAACTTACTTATCCTAATTGCTCATAGATGGAGTACCAATGTGAGTCCTATCAACTTGGTCACGGAGGAAACCTGATGTTCGAGAAGGGTTTGAAGCAACTAGTGGAATATTTAGGACACCCGTATCCCGAGTTCTTCGGAATACCCCTCAACAATCCATCGGGAGGACCACCTCGGTGGGAAGTTACTGCAGATCTGAGAGGAAAGCTTGGAGCCCCAATATGGGAAACCATCTGGTTTTTACGTAATGGGAAACACTTGGAAGGAAGGAATAGCCAAGGCCATGGAGGAAGCAATTGCCCGTCTGTGCGGACAAAATGTGAACAAGCTCAAGAATACCCGCTTCATTTACTACCCTAGACATGATCCCATGGGAAGACCAATAACCATGCCCCCGCACCCGGAGATGAACCACTATGTTACCTACCTCGACTTCATGCTGTACAATACCCGCAAGGAGTTGGACAACGCCCTCGCCTTTCGCAAGCACATTACCCGTGAAGACGAAGAATCCCCCCCTGAAGAGTAGTATCATTAAAGCACTTTCGTAGGTGTGAGTTTGTATCAGGATCCCCTTGTATCGTAGAGCGAATGAATGGTTCTTCAAACCAACGGTGTGTTAGATTTGTACTGTGTGATGTTTGGTATGAATGAAAAAGTGTTGTTGGTTTTTACCCCCTCAACACTACTCGAGTTTTCAAGTTTTGAACTTTTAAAACTTCTTGAACTTTAAACCAAACCAACCATAGAAATTTCCCTCTTATCTTATCATCTACCTCGATATTCAGATGGCCCCACCAACCCGCAGCGCCAACCAAGACGCCATGATGCAGATGCTAGAGATGATGATGGCAGACCGCGAAGCCGAGAGAGCTGAACGCCAAGCCAACATAGCTGCACTGCAACAGATCACTCAGAACAATCACGGCCGTGGAAACCACGACCACCCTGGGTCGAAGCTAAAGAACTTTCAGAACACCAACCCACCTATTTTCAACAAGACCGAAGAGCCCCTCGATGCAGATGACTGGCTCCAGACAATGGAGAACAACCTGGAAGTTGCGGGAGTAGAAGCCGCAGAAAAAGTACTGTTTGCCACCCACTACCTGTCAGGACCTGCCAGAGCCTGGTGGACAAGGGCCCGCGCAATGAATGTCGGACAAATGATGACCTGGGAAGACTTCAAGCTGAAATTTAGCAAGTACCATGTGCCCCAAGGACTGATCAAGAAAATGAGAGACTAGTTCTGAGAACTCAAGCAAGGGAGAATGTCCGTGGTGGAATACCGCGACAGGTTTCTTACTCTGTCAATGTACGCCCCGGATGAGACCGACACCAATGAGAAAAGGAAGGAGAGATTTCTGAACGGACTGCACGACGAGATGCAAACTGTGTTAGTGAACATTCCGTTCGCTGACTTGGAAGCCCTGGTGGACTCAACCATCCAAATGGAAGGGAAGCTGCATCAAGCCAACGAGAACCGCAAGAGAAGAATGATGAACCAGAATGGACCCCACCATACCCAGAAGTACCGCAACAACTCCTCTGGAGGATTCACCCCAAGACACAACAAGCCAACTACTCAGACTTATCGCCCCAACTACACCAACAACAACGGAGGACCCCCGAAGCCCGGAGGCAACAACACCAACAACCCCAGCAACAACAATAACAACCACAACAGCAACAACAATGGGAACAACAACAACAACACCAACACTGGCCCGAGGACGGGAAGCAATGCCATTCCCGTCAACCCCAAGGACAAGTCCACCGTCAACTGCTATGAATGTGGAGTTGTGGGTCACTACTCCAATGAGTGCCACAAAAATCTTGCCAAGATTGCCGCCAATACCGCAGCACCTGCTCAGCAACAGCGCCGCTTTGCAGGAAGAAGGAACCAGAACAACAACAACGACCGTCTCTACCACATGGATGCCACTGAAGCCCAGGAAGCCCCTCAGGCCATGCCAAGTATGTTTTCCTGTTAAATCCCATTGCTCAATCTTTCTTAGGAACCTAACTTTTCTTAAAATCTCGGGACAAGATTTGTTTAAGGGGGAAGGGTTTGTAACATCCCAAATTTTCAAACAAAGAAGAAATTTAATTTCCCTTTTTCCAAATTTTGGAACCAACAAAAACTTCCATTAAATTAAGTTTGATCCTTAGTGATCATACTTATAGGTTGTGCTCTTGCCATTTATTGATTGTTAAAGTATTTTGAAATAACCTAAAACCCTAAACCCTAAACCTCACCCCTCTTTTCACCATCTAGGCTAAAACAAAATAAAAAGAAATAAAATAAGAAAATGGCCTATGTGCCTATGGCTATTTTGGTAAAACTTTTACCTAGATCTTTCTACCTTGGGTAGATGTTTTGAAAACATTAAATCAACCCTACCTAGTGCTCAACAAATCAAATCCAAGGTGAAAATAAAATAAATCAAAAATAAAATAAAATGCCATAGAGGCATATGAGAGTAAATAGCCAATTTGTGAAATTAAGAATCTTGACCCTAAGACTTGTTGTGAATGGTTGGATCACTCCTCTATACCATTTCAACAATCAAAAACATCAATTGGGTCAAGATAAATCAAATCAAATCAAAGAAAAATCAAAAACCATGTGGCATGTGATAATGGTCACTTATGCTATTTTTAACAACATACCCACTTTGAGCCCTTTTATTAAGAGATTCTTAAACCAAACCCTAACAACTCTTTTCACCTCATCCAAGACCTCATCAAGACGAGCAACTTTGATGTTGACCACTTTGACCAGATCTTTCACCATTGCTCAAAATAGTCAAGCCAAGATGCTATGTTGAAACAAGTTCTAGATTCCTTCAAATTTTAGAATTTTCACAAATCCTTTCCAATTCTCAAACCAATGCCACACCTTGCTGCAGAACATCATTTAGAACCCATCCATCACAAAAGTTGGTCAAAAGTCATCACACATGAGACCTTAACAAATAATCAATTTAATACCATAGGGTACAAAGACTATTCCAACCACTATTGCCTACCTCACTCTCTCTCTCTTTGAGCTCATCTATAGTGTCTTGTACTCCTAACCACTCCCTCTTGACCTCATCTAGTGTGCATGGTCACCTCACAGCACCACGATGCCCAAATTCATGTCATGTGTCACATACACTTTGCCAAATATTATATGTGCACCCTCTACTCCTCTCCAACTATGCTAATCATGTCAAACCCTCTTGCCTCACCTCACACCAGCATGCCCTGCCCTCAGAAACCCAGAGAGATGCACCAAAGCATCGAATGCCATGCCATGCCACTCCAAATGACATCACCATGCCAACCCTTGTTCTTCTGCCTCTCTGGTCACCCTCCCCTTGTCAAGTTGACTCATCACACTCCCATGAGCATCACTCTGCACGAGTTGACCCAAGAATAGCCTTGCAAGAACCCTTGCCAACCCATGCCATTCACATGATCACCACCATGTCACCACCTACCCCTGGCCCTTTTCCCTCTCTCTCACCATGTCATCTACATTACCCTAGACCCTAGACACCTACTAGACATGATCATGAGACAAGGAGAGCAAGTGGTGAACCAAAATGCTCATGCCATTGCTCATGATCACCAACCCGTGCCACCCTTGTCTCCCTGCGTGCACACTGCAACCCAACTGCTCCCACTGCGCCACCACACTCCTCTCACCTCAGAACACCTCCTAGACACGATCGTTGACCTGCCCACGCACCAAGTGGACGCCACGACGCGACGCCCTCAAAGGACACTGACGTCGGCCTCGTCCTCGTGTGCACTGCACACGACGTCTGTAGGCCAGTCACTGTGCACGCGTCCTCCTCTACCCCTACCTCTCCGCTGACGCCATCGCCTTGACCGGAAAGCTCTGCACATGACGCGCCCGGCGACATGGCCACCATGCCGGCCATGCCGCGCCTCCCTCCCCTGGAGCCTATAAAAGCAGCCCTCCGCGCCTGCGATAGCACCACACCACTCAGCAACATCCTCCTCTCCCTCGTAGCACCTCCCTCTCGCCCTCCTCGCAGCTCACCGGAGCAAAAGCTCGCCGTCGGCCACACCCAAAAGCCGCCCAAATTTTCATCACCATAGCCACCAAGCCCTACACCACTTTGAAGCCCTCGAAAAACCCTTTCCAACGCACCTAACCCCGCCTCAATCCGAGCTCCGAGGTGAGAGTTATGGCCCCCGCAAGCTAGCTGCGTCGGGAGGAAGACGACGGCCCAGCGCCGTCGGATCCCGATCCGACGCGCCGCGTGCTCCGCCTGCACCCGACATGCATGCGCCATGCATGCGTGGCCCAGGCCGCAGCTGGGCTGGCCCAATCTCTTCCCGCCCCCGTTTAAAATTTGAATTTGCTTATTTCTTTTTCTGTGATTTGCTTACTGATGCATTGCTAGAAATTAGATATTTTAAAATATACAAATCCAAATTTAGTGATTCAAAAGGTTCTAGAAATCTTATGAAATGCTCCAACTAGTCCCACTGGTTTCACGCAAAAATTCATTCTAGATCCTCTACAATAAAAATGACAAATCAGTAACTTTTCAAACTACAAATAAATATCAAAATCAACCATAAACTATTTTGAGTTGATTCCACCTCTCATAAATCACATTTTATGTTGTCTAATTTATTATGTAAGAAAATACTATAGTTGCTTCATATGATCATGGGGTAGAATCAAAAATTGGCTATGTAGTCAATACTAGCCCATTTCAATTATTTTTAAATTTAGGAATTTAAATCTATGAGGTGTAGCACCTCATTTAAATCATCTTCCCAAGTGGTATGAAGTAATGTGATGACCCTTATTGCTTGGTTTCATATGTGCTCACTTGAGGATATTAAATCAAATAGGATTTAAATTGCATGAGGTATGGAACCTCATTTATATCATATTTCTCAAAGAATAAGTGTGAAGTGTTGACCTTGGTCAACATGTGATCATACCTTGTTATTTGAGGAGATTAAATCTTAACAAGATTCAATGAGAGGAAATTATTTCCCCAAAGAACCAAAGAGAAAACCCTAAGTCACTAAGAGGAGTTGTGTTCTAAACACTAAAGAAGAAACCCTAGTCAAATGTTGAGTAAGGTAGATGATGATGCTAGATCATCTTGAGTGAGCCATTAAGGCTAGTTAGGTTCTTTAAGTATTGATTTGGTGTTTGTATCCTCGTATTCGTTTATAGACGTTAGTACCGGAGACTATCAAGAGGAGGAGTTATTCTACCAAGAAGAAGGAGAAGAGAACTTTGATCACTACCCCAACCAAGGCAAGCTAGACTAATGCAAGCTATTTTTTTTGCAAGCTAATATTCTTGCAAAGTGCAAAGCTCTCCAAGAGCAAGGCATCATTACATTTTACTTTATGCTTAATGGTTCTATCCCAAGTTTTTTACTTTGCAAACTTTATTAAATTTTATTTATCAAAGTTACTATTTTGAATTATGATTCACTTGGTTTAGTTATGGAGTAAGTACAAGAGCAACACACTTAGCCTAGAGAGCTATAAGTTATTTAGCACCCCTCATAACTAGTTGCTAGTGCTAAATATTAAAAGTGACTACTTTAGTTGGGAACTTGTGAAATGAAATGACTTTGAAAACCTTGGAATGATGAGTCATTCTATTGAAATATGTTGAAGGTGAATATGACTTGTGAATGATGACTTGGTGAATTTTACAAAACTGATGGTTGGGTTCGGATGCGATACCATTCCAATTTTACAAGTACCCCCACAATACCTGAAATTGGGTAAGGCTTAGCTGGAAACTTATGTATTTTAGTATGGGTTCCCTCTGAACAAGCGTCATAGGGGTTATGCCGAGGCTGCCTCCATCGAAAGTGAAATGACGTGAAATGAGGTGAATGTCCTACCCAAGCCCTGTGCAGTTCCCGGGTTGGCGGTTTGCTTTCACCGGGAGGCCAAACTCATGGGGAGAGGTGCCTATACTAGGGTATGTAAATGAAAGGTTAGGATTGGTAGTTTGCGTCTTGCGTACGATAAATCGGGGCCGATTACCACGACGAACTATTGCAATTGTTGTGGCACAAGTGTACAACCTCTGCAGAGTGTAAACCTATTCGAATAGCCGCGTCCACGGTTATGGACGGTTGGAGAGGCCATACTGTTCCGTCATCAGAACTTTTCTAAAAATATGAATGGTGAAGGGTGACTTGAATTGAAAGGTGACTTTGACTTTGAATCACAACAAAGTTGTGGGAATAACACTAATGTTCCCACTTGAGTAAGTTAGGCAAATGAAGAGGTTTTGTTTACTAAAGTGCTTATGAAATAAAACTGGCTTTATGCAAATGAAACTAGAACTTAGAACCCCCTTACTATAGTTGCTAATGCTTACACTAGTATTAGTTTGCGAGTACTTTAAAGTACTCATGGCTGTGTCCCTGGCTATTCAAATGGCCAGACTATGAAGAGGAGTACCAGAACCAGGAAGAAGGACAGCATGACGTCTACGACAACTAGGACCACTCCTGACGTCAACAGTTGCATGTGGAATAGATGGACTACTACTACGCTACTTCGTTTCCGCTATGTGTTTTGTAATGGATCATAGATCATCTATTATTGTAATGAGACTGGATCATGTGATCCTTGGTTGTAAGACGATTATGATGTTGTAATGAATGATGTTCTGTGATATCAATCTAGTATGTCTCGCAAAAACAATATTCCTGGGATTGCGATGAATGGCATAATAGGCATCTGGACTTAAAAATCCGGGTGTTGACACCTGCCCTCCTAGCACCCCCTCACTGGAGTCGGGCAAAGCTTATCGTAGTACCACTTGTTGAAATAGACTAATGGGAATCATCGTGCTAAGACCCGAAGGGACCAACGCACAAGAGAAGCAACCTCGCCGATGAAGAGAAGTGTAGATCAAAAGGAACACCGACCAAATCCAGCGAAATTCACCGGAGACACACCTCCAGGCACCCTTCGCCAACGATAGACGCATCACACGGATGGGGCTAGACGGAAAGAACTTTATTCCATCTTTAGTGAACCGCCACTACCACACCTTTCTGAGCAGGACACAAACCCTAAGGTCTAAGCAGACTGAATAAAACATGAAAAAACAAAGCCCTCCCGTCGACAAGGACCGGGGTCCACCGCGCCGCCATGGCCCTAAGGCCACAAGTGGCGAGAGTCGGATCCGTGGCGGTCGACGGGAGGCAAGGAAGCCTTAAATCGCGTGGGTCTCTTTCGGGAACGAATGCAATAGCATTGTTGAAGGCATTGTTTTGGGAACTCAGAGTTTCTACATGGTGAAAATCTAAGATATTCGACCCGTAAAGGTTTGTGAATTGTTATCTTTTAAGAGGTGTTGCTTTTGGAGATCCTCTTTTGTAGTTCAACTATTTTCTTTGGTGGTGGTTACAACGATTGAGTATTGTGATGGGGTGTTTTAATCCTTTTTTTTTGGGTGCATCTTTGAGTGTTGTGCATCTTGGTGGAAGAGGAGGAGGAGGAGAAAGAGGAGGCATGAAGAAAGAGGAGAATGAGGCAAGTAGTCAGGGAGGAAGAGAAGGGAGGAGGCAAGGGTGGATATCTAGTGGATCTAGTGGGGTAGGTGGCTGCTCCCGAATATTCTAAAAGTTAGCCGTGGCGAACCACAAGTCCTGGTACACCACTACTATTTTCTTTTCTTTTTTTGATTTTTTTTCATCGAAATATAATAACTCCGAAAACTTTGTTTTCCTTTTTAATTTTGAGTAATCTAGAAAATCGATAAATGGTCGTAGGCGGTAGAAATCAGATGTAACTTTTTCCGCAGATACATTTTTATATAAAAAACTTTTATGCAGAATCTGATGCCAGTTTACTGGAACATGGCATCATTTTACAAAAAAAAATCAAAAATCAAAATTTTTAATTTTGCTAACAACTAGAGTATGTAACACCTTTCCATCTCAAAAGATTTTGTTTTTAAATTTCGATCATTTTCTGTTATTTTGTTTTCAAAAGTGAAAAGGCGATCCTTGGGGGAGGGGGAGGAATTTTAGGGACCACATAGTAGTTGGCCCACCATGACACTGCTATGTGGTCCCTAACCAGTTCCCTAGACATAGGAGTGGTGCTTCCCTAACCTAATGCGCCACTGGTAATGGGCTAGCAGCGACGCACATGCTAATGGTGCGCCACTGATACGTCTCCAACGTATCCATAATTTCTGTTGTTCCATGCTTGTTTTATGACAGTACTTACATGTTTTGCTTGCACTTTATGATGATTTTATGCGTTTTCCGGAACTAACCTATTAACAAGATGCCACAGTGCCAGTTCTGTTTTCTGCTGTTTTTGGTTCCGGAAAGGCTGTTCGGGCAATATTCTCGGAATTCGACGAAACGAAGACCAAACCTCCTATTTTTCCCGGAAGCATCCAGAACACCGAAGAAGAGTCGGAGAGGGGCCAGAGGGCCACCACACCATAGGGCGGCGCGGCCTGGCCTGGGCCCTGGTGCGTAGTTGACGTGGGAGTTTAGAAATCTTTGTGGTGTAACTTTTCTTCAGTTCCCCGGCAACGGCGCCAGAAAAAGAGCTTGATGGCGTGTATTTCACACGTTCGTTGGGCAACCCCAAGAGGAAGGTATGATGCGCACAGCAGCAAGTTTTCCCTCGAGAAAGAAACCAAGGTTTATCGAACCGAGGAGGAGCCAAGAAGCACGTTGAAGGTTGATGGCGGCGGGATGTAGTGCGGCGCAACACCGGAGATTCCGGCGCCAACGTGGAACCTGCACAACACAACCAAAGTACTTTGCCCCAACGAAACGGTGAGGTTGTCAATCTCACCGGCTTGCTGTAACAAAGGATTAACCGTATTGTGTGGAAGATGATTGTTTGCGAGAGAAAATAGTAAAACAAGTATTGCGACGAGATTTGTATTTCGGTATTAAAGAATGGACCGGGGTCCACGGTTCACTAGAGGTGTCTCTCCCATAAGATAAAAGCATGTTGGGTGAACAAATTACGGTCGGGCAATTGACAAATAGAGAGGGCATAACAATGCACATACATGACATGATAAGTATAGTGAGATTTAATTGGGCATTACGACAAAGTACATAGACCGCCATCCAAGCTGCATCTATGCCTAAAAAGTCCACCTTCGGGTTATCATCCGAACCCCCTCCGGTATTAAGTTGCTAGCAACGGACAATTGCATTAAGTATGGTGCGTAATGTAATCAACAACTACATCCTCGGACATAGCGCCAATGTTTTATCCCTAGTGGCAACAGCACAACACAACCTTAGAACTTTACATCACTTGTCCCGGTGTCAATGCGGGCATGAACCCACTATCGAGCATAAGTACTCCCTCTTGGAGTTAAAAGTAAAAACTTGGCCGAGCCTCTACTAGAAACGGAGAGCATGCAAGATCATAAACAACACATGTATAATAACTTGATAATTAACATGACATGGTATTCTCTATCCATCGGATCCCGACAAACACAACATATAGAATTACGGATAGATGATCTTGATCATGTTAGGCAGCTCACAAGATCCAACAATGAAGCACAATGAGGAGAAGACAACCATCTAGCTACTGCTATGGACCCATAGTCCGGGGGTGAACTACTCACTCATCACTCCGGAGGCGACCATGGCGGTGTAGAGTCCTCCGGGAGATGAATCCCCTCTCCGGCGAGGGTGCCGGAGGAGATCTCCGAGAATCCCCCGAGATGGGATCGGCGGCGACGGCGTCTCAGTAAGGTTTTACGTATCGTGGTTTTTCGCATCAGGGGTTTCGCGACGGAGGCTTTAAGTAGGCGGAAGGGCAGGTCAAGGGGCGTCACGAGGGGCTCACACTATAGGTCGGCGCGGCCAGGGCTTGGGCCGCGCCGCCCTATAGCCTGGCCACCTCGTGGCCCCACTTCGTGTGTTCTTCGGTCTTCCGGAAGCTCCGTGGAAAAATAGGGCCACTGGGTCTTCGTTTCGTCCAATTCGAGAATATTTCGTTACTAGGATTTACTGAAACCAAAAACAGCGAGAAAACGAGAAGCGGCACTTCGGCATCTTGTTAATTGGTTAGTTCCGGAAAATGCACGAATATGACATAAAGTGTGCATAAAACATGTAGGTATCATCAATAATATGGCATAGAACATAAGAAATTATCGATACGTCGGAGACGTATCAAGCATCCCCAAGCTTAGTTCCGCTCGTCCCGAGCGAGGTAAAACGATAACAAAGATAATTTACGAAGTGATATGCCATCATAACCTTGATCATACTATTTGTAAACATATGTAGTGGATGCAGCGATCAAAACAATGGTGATGACATGAGTAAACAGGTGAATCATATAGCAAAGACTTTTCATGAATAGTACTTCAAGACAAGTATTAATAAGTCTTGCATAAGAGTTAACTCATAAAGCAATAAATCAAAGTAAAGGTATTGAAGCAACACAAAGGAAGATTAAGTTTCAGCGGTTGCTTTCAACTTGTAACATGTATATCTCATGGATAATAGTCAACATAGAGTAATATAACAAGTACAATATGCAAGTATGTAGGAATCAATGCACGGTTCACACAAGTGTTTGCTTCTTGAGGTGGAGAGAAATAGGTGAGCTGACTCAACATAAAAGTAAAGAGAATGGTCCTTCAAAGAGGAAAGCATCGATTGCTATATTTGTGCTAGAGCTTTTATTTTGAAAACATGAAACAATTTTGTCAACGGTAGTAATAAAGCATATGAGTTATGAAAGTTATATCTTACAAGTTGCAAGTCTCATGCATAGTATACTAATAGTGCCCGCACCTTGTCCTAATTAACTTGGACTACCGGATCTTTGCAATGCACATGTTTTGACCAAGTGTCACAATGGGGTACCTCCATGCCGCCTGTACAAAGGTCTAAGGAGAAAGCTCGCATTTTGGATTTCTCGCTTTTGATTATTCTCAACTTAGACATCCATACCGGGACAACATGGACAACGAGATAATGGACTCCTCTTTAATGCATAAGCATGTGGCAACAATTATTATTCTCATATGAGATTGAGGATATGTGTCCAAACTGAAACTTCCACCATGAATCATGGCTTTAGTTAGCGGCCCAAAGTTCTTCTCTAACAACATGCATGCTCCAACCATGAAGGTGGTAGATCTCTCTTGCTTCAGACAAGACGGACATGCATAGCAACTCACATGATATCCAACAAAGAATAGTTGATGGCGTCCCGAAACGTGGTTATCGCTCAACAAGCAACTTAATAAGAGATAAAGTGCATAAGTACATATTCAATACTACAATAGTTTTTAAGCTATTTGTCCCATGAGCTATATATTGCAAAGGTGAATGATGGAATTTTAAAGGTAGCACTCAAGCAATTTACTTTGGAATGGCGGATAAATACCATGTAGTAGGTAGGTATGGTGGACACAAATGGCATAGTGGTTGGCTCAAAGATTTTGGATGCATGAGAAGTATTCCCTCTCGATACAAGGTTTAGGCTAGCAAGGTTATTTGAAACAAACACAAGGATGAACGGTACAGCAAAACTCACATAAAAGACATATGGTAAACATTATAAGACTCCATACCGTCTTCCTTGTTGTTCAAAACTCAATACTAGATGTTATCTAGACTCTAGAGAAACCAAATATGCAAACCAAATTAGCAAGCTCTAAGTATTTCTTCATTAATGGGTGCAAAGTATATGATGCAAGAGCTTAAACATGAGCACAACAATTGCCAAGTATCAAATTATCCAAGACATTTTAGAGTTACTACATGTATCATTTTCCAATTCCAACCATATAACAATTTAACGAAGAAGAAACTTCGCCATGAATACTATGAGTAGAGCCTAAGGACATATTTGTCCATATGCAACAGCGGAGCGTGTCTCTCTCCCATAAAGTGAATGCTAGGATCCATTTTATTCAAACAAAACAAAAAACAAAAACAAACCGACGCTCCAAGCAAAGTACATAAGATGTGGCCGAATAAAAATATAGTTTCGGGGGAGGAACCTGATAATGTTGTCGATGAAGAAGGGGATGCCTTGGGCATCCCCAAGCTTAGACGCTTGAGTCTTCTTAATATATGCAGGGGTGAACCACCGGGGCATCCCCAAGCTTAGAGCTTTCACTCTCCTTAATCATATTGCATCATACTCCTCTCTTGATCCTTGAAAACTTCCTCCACACCAAACTCGAAACAACTCATTAGAGGGTTAGTGCATAATAAAAATTCACATATTCAGAGGTGACACAATCATTCTTAACACTTCTGGACATTGCATAAAGCTACTGGACATTAGTGGATCAAAGAAATTCATCCAACATAGCAAAAGAGGCAATGCGAAATAAAAGACAGAATCTGTCAAAACAGAACAGTCCGTAAAGATGGATTTTATTAGGCCACCAGACTTGCTCAAACGAAAATGCTCAAATTGAATGAAAGTTGCGTACATATCTGAGGATCATGCTCGTAAATTGGCGTAATTTTCTGAGCTACCTACAGGGAGATAGACCCAGATTCGTGACAGCAAAGAAATGCTGGAACTGCGCGGTAATCCAAATCTAGTACTTACTTTTCTATCAAAGACTTTACTTGGCACAACAAAACATAAAACTAAGATAAGGAGAGGTTGCTACAGTAGTAAACAACTTCCAAGACACAAATATAAAACAAAAATACTGTAGTAAAAACATGGGTTGTCTCCCATAAGCGCTTTTCTTTAACGCCTTTCAGCTAGGCGCAGAAAGTGTTTCTCAAGTGTTATCGCGAGATGGAGCATTGATATCATAAGCTCCCCCATTTGTAGTGGTACTAGGGGCTTTGTCAATTTTAGGCCTATAATAATATTTCTTTGGTTTAGGCACTTTAGAGACATACATAAACTTTTGCTCCTTTCCCACATAAGCTTTCTCTCTAAGCTGTAAAGATGAAAAGGTTGAACCCAAGGTTCCCATAGCTTTTTCAAGTTCGCCAATCCTATTAATTTGATTATCATGGTCAACACAAGTTCCTAGGACACTAATTCTTTCATCAATTCCTCCGAAGGATTTATCAAGTTCATCAGTTTTATCAAGTAATATCTCCAACTTAGTTTCAATACTCGGAAAATTTTTCTCTATTGTTTCCAATTTTTTCATAACATCCTCAAGGGAGGTTTCAATTTTAGTTTCATTAACAGGTGGCGTTCCAAATAAACTCTCAATAATGCAGCTAGCTTCTAAAGCGGGAGCACCTAGGAAGTTACCTCCCGCGAGACAATCAAGAACATATCTATTCCAGCTAGAGATACCAACATAAAAATTCCCGAGTAGGATAGTGGTGGAGTGTTTCTTAGTGCACCTATTATGGGCATCACTAATTCTATACCAAGCATCTTTTAAACATTCTCCTCCTTGTTGCTTAAATGAACGAACTTCAACTTCAGGATTACTCATTTTAGCAGTAGTAAAACAATCTAGATAAAGTAAATGCAAGTAAACTAATTTTTTTGTGTTTTTGATATAGCAAACAAGACAGTAAATCAAGTAAAACTAGCAACTAATTTTTTTGTGTTTTGATATAATGCAGCAAACGAAGTAGTAAATAAAATAAAGCAAGACAAAAACAAAGTAAAGAGATCGAGAAGTGGAGACTCCCCTTGCAGCGTGTCTTGATCTCCCCGGCAACGGCGCCAGAAAAAGAGCTGGTGCGTAGTTGACGTGGGAGTTTAGAAATCTTTGTGGTGTAACTTTTCTTCAGTTCCCCGGCAACGGTGCCAGAAAAAGAGCTTGATGGCGTGTATTTCACACGTTCGTTGGGCAACCCCAAGAGGAAGGTATGATGCGCACAGCAGCAAGTTTTCCCTCAGAAAAGAAACCAAGGTTTATCGAACCGAGGAGGAGCCAAGAAGCACGTTGAAGGTTGATGGCGGCGGGATGTAGTGCGGCGCAACACCGGAGATTCCGGCGCCAACGTGGAACCTGCACAACACAACCAAAGTACTTTGCCCCAACGAAACGAGTGAGGTTGTCAATCTCACCGGCTTGCTGTAACAAAGGATTAACCGTATTGTGTGGAAGATGATTGTTTGCGAGAGAAAATAGTAAAACAAGTATTGCGAGCAGATTTGTATTTCGGTATTAAAGAATGGACCGGGGTCCACAGTTCACTAGAGGTGTCTCTCCCATAAGATAAAAGCATGTTGGGTGAACAAATTACGGT
>NC_061509.1:156345358-156368734 GCF_022539505.1 Lolium rigidum | reverse complement strand
CAGCCCTAGTTGTTCCCGGCTCTACGGTGTTGCCCGTCTCTACCCGCCAGTGGGTTTCTGACGTCAACACAACAGCACATCCATAACCTTAGAACTTTCTGTCACTGTCCCAGATTTAATGGAGGCATGAACCCACTATCGAGCATAAATACTCCCTCTTGGAGTCACAAGTATCAACTTGGCCAGAGCCTCTACTAGCAACGGAGAGCATGCAAGAATATAAATAACATATATGATAGATTGATAATCAACTTGACATAGTATTCAATATTCATCGGATCCCAACAAACACAACATGAAGGATTACAAATAGATGATCTTGATCATGATAGGCAGCTCACAAGATCTAACATGATAGCACAATGGGGAGAAGATGACCATCTAGCTACTGCTATGGACCCATAGTCCAGGGGTGAACTACTCACACATCGATCCGGAGGCGATCATGGCGATGAAGAGACCTCCGGGAGATGATTCCCCTCTCCAGCAGGGTGCCGAAGGCGATCTCCTGAATCCCCCGAGATGGGATTGGCGGCGGCGGCGTCTCTGGAAGGTTTTCCGTATCGTGGCTCTCGGTACTGGGGGTTTCGCGACGGAGGCTTTAAGTAGGCGGAAGGGCGGATCAGGGGGCCACACGAGGGCCCCACACAACAGGCCGGCGCGGCCAAGGCTTGGGCCGCGCCTCCCTAGTGTGGCGCCACCTCGTGGCCCCACTTCGTAAGTCCTCCGGTCTTCTGGAAGCTTCATGCAAAAATAGGACTCTGGGCGTTGATTTCGTCCAATTCCGAGAATATTTCCTTACTAGGATTTCTGAAACCAAAAACAGCAGGAAACAGCAACTGGCTCTTCGGCATCTCGTCAATAGGTTAGTGCCGGAAAATGCATAAATATGATATATAATGTGTATAAAACATGTGAGTATCATCATAAAAGTAGCATGGAACATAAGAAATTATAGATACGTTTGAGACGTATCATATGACTACGACATCAACCACGTTCTAGCGGAACGTTAATCGCTTTCAGTCTACGAGGCTACGTTACTGAAACCATCTCCGTTATGGCATTACTCTTAGATAGATCATGTGCAATCAGAGTGCGCTACTTAGAATTTTTTATTTTTGTGCTATGAATCCCTACACTCATCCCAACTCTGAGACGCCGAGGGACGCCGAGGCTGAGCGGACAGAGAACGGCTCCGCTGGCAAAGAGCGCATGCGTCTGAAGAATGAGCACGAGCGTCCGGAGAATGATCTGCAGGAAAGCACACATGGCAGAACTGTTCCCGATGAATAGGGCGACGCTAGCGGATGCATCTGAAGAGCTCATGGCATGTGCTAACCCGGTGGTCACACTCAAGGGACCAAAATCACCTCCCACGAGCCCAACGTTTGAAGGCGAGACTAAGCTCGAGGCCTTCGTTTTGAAGCAAAGACGATTGCTCGCGGCCGGGGCAGCCACCCGACCCATCTGCACCTTGCCGTCCTCGTCACCAAGATCACCAACAACAGAGAGGCCGTCGCAGGGCTGCGCTGGTGCCTACACATCATGGCGGACATCATCGGGCGAACCAATCCAGAAACAATGCCTTTGGATGATGCCAATGGCGAACATGGAGCTAACTCTTCATCGCCGGCGACGTCGTCATCCTCGTCGAAGCTCAAAGAAGCAATCCAAAGCAACTTTGAAGCCGACAGCGCAACATCAGTAGAGAGAGGCACCTCGGCAGGGCCACCCGAAGCAACTGGCAACAACGACGAAGAGCCCAGTCCTTGGACCAATACTTAAGGGTCGTAGAGAACTCCTGCGGCCTCTTGCTTCCGGGACGGTGCCATCATATCCCCAGCCTCTCTGTTGCCTAGTCTGAACAGATATCGGCGCAATGTATTTGTATATGCATGCCGTATCCGTATATCCTCTGTACGTACGATTGCCCTGTGTTCAAGTACAGTACCAGCAGCAAAGTACAACTGTAATTCTTTTTTTTCTTTTTTTGCTGCTGTGATGTATGTCTAGGAACAGCCTGCGCCAGAAGAGCTGCTTAGTCAGTACTAAGAGTCTAAGACAATCTTAGCAGCAATATCTTAACGTGTAGTGTGACAGTACATTTCTGTTCAGAGAATCGGGCCCCGTATTAACAAATCGATCAAAGAATTTGCTCTCGTGGGAGCCAGGAGCCTTCCTTCAAACGTTCTTCCAGGAAAGGACGTTCTGCAGGTGCTAAAACTTGCACGAGATCAATTTGACTCTGCAGGCTTGGAACTCAGAAGAGCTCAGTGGGGGCAGCGGGGACCGGATCCGCATCAGGCGCTTTCATCGTAGTTTTTTTTTTTTTTTTTTTTTTTTTGAAATATGATCTCTAGGGTGAAACTAATTTATTGTCTAGCTCCTCGGAAAAACTCGTTCAGACTCTGGCGCCATAAAAGATGAAGCCGAAGATGTACGGTTCGGCGGTAAGGAATAGCAGCACGGAATCCCTTTTGGTAGTTCATCAATATTGCAACGTCATTCTTCCTCCTAGAGGCATCGTCTATGGAGCACGTGCAAGATGGAGGATCCTGAGGTGGAGAGCGTTTTTCTTTCGTGTTGAAGATGGCGAATCTCGGCGACGTGGTGCAGCAGGGTAACATCGTCGGATACATCATGTTCGACGTGCGCAGGGTGGTGGAGCTCTCTAGCGTCGTGGTGGCAGGCCTCACAAGATCATTGCATTGACCTCTCCTGAAGATGGGTATGCGGAAGACGGTGGCGGCAACTTCTGGAACGTGTGGTACACGCCGAGGGTCTGCCGGACCGGTTGTGTCACATGCTCACCATTGGGCGACTTGTCGAGGCCTTCGGTTTTTTGATGATGCGCGTTGGTATGATGTCAGGGTGTTGGCTCTGTTCATTGACAACACCCCCCCCCCTCATCGGTGATGTAGGATTAGTGCGCCATCGTTAGTTTTGTTAGCTTCGGTTCGATCTATGTAATTCTTCTTGTAAGGTGTAGTGAATAATCTAATAAAAAGCCGTGTGTATCCCTTGAATGCAGAAGCTGGGGTGATATTTCCCCCATTTCGAAAAAAATCAATATTGCTATTGGCGCCTCGCCCGCGTCTCACTTCGGCGCCATTTAGCTTGACGCCAACCTCAGTATGACACCATGTTGCTTGGCACCGAACTGCTCCGGTGTTGTGCTGGCGCATACCTGCACAATTTTCGGCTATATTTTTTCTCTATTTCTATTTTTAAAGTGGGAGCAAATGATTTACCACCATTCATTAAATAAGAAGAAGTGTCTTGAATCTTGATAAGACAAAGTACAGGGACCAAAGAAAGTTCTAAGGATGACTCTCTCGTTATTACAAAACTCAAATTATTCACGCCCACGGCGACCCACACTTTAGCCTCTTTTTTACTGATGTCGAGAAGGATGGAAGGGTCCCGCAAAAAAAGAGAATGATGGAAGGGGTGGACTTGTGGTTGAAAACTCTAGCATTCCGTTTCTTCCAAATAGTCCAAATAACAAGCATGGTTAGCGAGGCCATAGCCTTCCGATTTGCCATGACATCCTTCAACATCTTCGCCCACCATGCCGCAAGGGTGAGAGTTAGATCATCCGACTCATGGGTGTGAACGGAGGGTGACCCTTCTGAGTTTGGTTGCAAAGTGGACAAAGACCGCAATTGGTCCTACCTCTTCTCTCTAAAGGATCTGCCTTCCTAATTCTATTTTGAAGGGCCAATCAAGCAAAGAAGTTAATCTTTAGGGGAGCCGAAGCCTTCCACACAAGTTTGTTCATGTTTGAATGTAAGAGTAAGATTTTGAAATAGTTTTAACAAGGGATCGGACGAGTAATTAATTTCACCTAGCGGTAGACTTGTAAATAAACGCTTTCCTCATCTCGACGTGACCAAATGCAGTTTACCACTTTTAACCTTTTTTTGTAGCAAAATTACTTTAAAGCTTAATTTAGGAACCTTCTATAAAGTGCGCCTAAAAGTTCCGATTTGCTTGTTATTTTTCCGAATGCTCGATAAGTCTGCCTAGCTAGCCATACAAGGATCCTTTCTCTATTCTGCTCCCAAGTGCTCTGCTGACATAGATTCTACTTCGCTTGCCGTTACCCCTTTCTCTTTTGGAGTAGGTCCGCTCCGTTGCGTGCATCAATGGCGGTCTAAGATTTAGACCGATGTATATGGTCGCTGATCTGCTCGCTGTTCAGCAAATTTGGACGATCTGCCATCAGCGTTATAGCTATAGGTTGCTGCTCCCGTGCGTGTGTTGCATATGCCACGATGCAATAATCCAAGTCACATTTTCCACTAGCGTGTGGCACGTGCACACTATTTCGTCCGAGTGCAACAGTTGAACTCAAATAACGATCAGTTGATCAGCTTTGATTGACGCGGGCCAGGGCATGCTACCAAGGGATTATTCTCGGGAAATTTGGTGGAGCACTTGCCGTGAACGTGTACCGTGTGAGGTGAGTAAGCGGATTATTATTATAACAAAGCGCAAAAGACTTTTATTTTTATTAATTAATAAAAAGTTTAGAAGGTCTTACAAGCCTAGCAAACACCTAGGCTATTACAAGGAGCTTACTCTCCCTATATTATGTTCCTCGAGAATTTTGCTCCAACTATCCTCCAAGCTCCTGTCTCATCTTTCGCCTTCAGAATGACGGTGATTGCTGTGGATGCATGGTTTCGAAAGATTATCGCATTATGTTCTTTTCTCACTTCCCATGAAATGAGCATAGTCAAAGTAGCCAGAGCCATCCTATTTTCTCCATTTAGAGGGATGTTCCTCGCCCACAAATCTTCAACCATAGCTTCAATTGCCCATCGATCCGGATGTATGTCTTGTATTCCACATAGAGCAAGCATGAACATCCAAATATGAGTTGTGAACCAATATTTGAATAGAAGATGTGCATCTTGAACTAGGTTGCATACAGGACAATCACCACAATTATTCCTTCCAAAGGCGGAATATGTTCCATCATCAGTGAAGTAGGGACTCAACTTTACTTGGCACTTTCCTCCGGTTACTTTGTCACACACTCGGACCCTGCCCTTAGGGTTGGCCTGAATAACGATGATGATCTTGTTAATAACTTCTTTAGGTAGCTCTAGGGAGGTGATATAATAAATCACTTGGGACGTGAGAACCGTCCTCGCAAGAACCCTTCTCCCTGCCATGTCAGCATTCTTCCGATTTCGGCATTTGAGTTAACCGACAATCTTGTCTTCAAGTGTTTGGAAATCAATACTTATGGCCAAGGTAACGCACGGGGAAAGTCACTCTAGTTGTCGGGAAGGATTGTAAAATAACATCAAGGTCAACTTCATCACAAGTATCGGAGCCACAGACTTTTTATACAGTTTGTGTTCATACTGGTCACATCCAAGAAGGAGGCAAGGGTTGATGCAATGAATTGGATATCCTCCTTAATAGTGCCACAAAGACTGCGACGTTATCAGCATAGAGAGAGGCCCGTGTTGATGCGGTGGCACCCCACAACGGGTGTAGGAGACATTGGTACCTAGCCTTGGAGATGATGTGGTGAATTGGATCTATTGCCAACACGAAAAGGTGGGGGCATAATGAGTCCCCTTGTCTTAAACCACGGCCATGCTTGATAGCACAACAAGAGACACCATTGAGAAGTACTCAAGACTCAAGAGGATGAAGTTGATAGGAGAACCTAAACCCAATCACAAAACTTGTTTGGGAAGCCGATGTGCCGAAGATGATCCATAAGATAGTCCCAACCTTACAGAGTAAAACACTTTCTTAATATCAAACTTGGCATTTTTGGTCGGTAAAATTTTCTAGATAGGGTTCTCACATACATAAAGTTACCGTGCATACATGTTTCGCTTCTTTATACATTCTGTGTAGATGCGGTGTAGGCTATACAGCTCAACGACGGGTTCTCCCAACAAAAAGCCTCAACCTCTCGGAACCGACCAAAGCTTGGACACTCGCCACATCAAGCAAATATTTTGTGTTAAGAAAAAAAAAGGTTAATTCTTAGGAGTTTTTCTTGCTTTGAATATTTCCATCGGAAAAAATTCTGACCTTCCGGCGAGCAAACAGCATGACTAAAATATATCTAAAATCACACACAAAACGCTCAAGTCACTCATGAGTCACAAGGGCAAATGCCCGTACCCACAGTGACGCCCGCAGAGTCTCCCTCCCTTGTCTAGTACTAAAACAACATACTGTGATGCTCGTGCCATTAGACCCCCCTCATCGCCTTCACTCCTTGCAAAAATAACGAAACGTACGCAGCACAAAGAAAGCGGAGACCTTCGACTTCTTCTAGCTAGCTGCATGATGGCAAGGCGGCACAGAGGCTTCCGGCTCGGCCGGAAGCTGCTCGGCATGTGCCGCTGGGCGCTCTCGCACCGCCGCCGACGCCGCGGCGGCGGCTACCTCCGCCTGCAGCGCTGCCAGCAGCTGGGAGGCACAGCCGATAAGTCCCCCGCGGCCTTCGGGAGCGCCAAGAATCAGCAGCAGCAGCAGCAGCTGGTGGTTTTACCACAGGACGAGCCTCGGCGGCGGGTGTTCACGTGGGGGCGGTCGCTGGCGCGGCGGATGCGGCTCCTCCCCCGGCGTGGCGGCGGCGAGCGGCTCCTGGAAGAAGAGGCCGCGGAGGCGACGACGCCCAAGGGGCAGGTTGCGGTGTACGTGGGCGGCGACGGGCCCGGCGGGGAGTCGTCGATGAGGTACGTGGTACCCGTGGTGTACTTCAACCACCCACTCTTCGGTGAGCTGCTGCGCGAGGCCGAGGAGGAGTTCGGCTTCAAGCATCCCGGCGGGATCACCATCCCGTGTGCGGCCACGCGCTTCGAGCGCGCCGCCGCCGTGGCCGGCAGCTGCAGCGGCAGGAAGGTGCCAGCGTGGTGGTAGCACGTGTTTGGCGATCTCATGTACAGTACATACCGACGGACGTGATCCATCGAATAGGCTTGGGATATGTGGTTTGACTTTTTTTTTATGCGCCACAAGTTTAGAAACGGAAGGTGTACAAAATGCAAAGACATCGAGTCTGTAAATTTTGGAAGATTCTATGGGCGGGAGTGACTAATTCTGATCGAGAACTAACCTAATTATCATGAAGCTGTAGTTGTGACTCATGCCTAACATGGATCTTAAATCAATTCAACGCGAGTATTTTTTTTAGTTATAAATCATGTTGCATGTTGTAAAATCTGAGTTGCAAACTTGTGGGCTAGAAAAATCCCAGCTGCAACCCAGATAGCACGAATTGCAACGCAATTCAACGAGGGAGTTGACTGAAAATAAAGCTAAATCTTAGACTAGTCATAGTGAGAAGTAACATAGACTACTAACATGCATATGTTACTACTCTATGTTACTACGTATATAGCGGGTAGTAACATATGTGTGGTATCATGCAAGGTTAAATTTATTAGGTTGGAGACTCATCTTGTATTGGAAAGTGTGATGTTACGGTAACATAGTTAGTTACCACCTCAGTTCCTTTCTTCATTTATTATCATGACATATCATTAAAATATCTTGAAACGTGTGATGTTACTACCTATGTTACTCCCATTATGAGTAGCCTTAGTCGATGGAGAATTAGTGATATATAAGCCCGTGGTGCCACGAATTTTAAAGTTCGCTGGCTAATTAACTTGTGGAGGCTTGGTAACACTTTTTTGAAGAAAAACACCTCGGTCTAACTTTTCGACATGTGCGACGGGATTGATAGGGCGGGAACTAAATTTTTTGATGCATCATAGATAACTAGCTTATTTAGAAAGAAAATAAATGAAGAAAGTTGACAATTGAAACTTTCCATTATGAAGAGAGACCTTTGAGCTTCCATTTTTTTTTGTATGTGGTGGTATTCAAAATGCAAATCTATTCAAATAATTTCCAATTGGGATATTTTTCAAACTCTTCGAGCTACTCCCCTGTTCCCAAATGTGTGGCATACAAATCAAAATAAAAAGTCAATGATTTGTAATTTCGACAAACCATATAAGAGGTATGAATATTTACAATGCTAAATGAATATTAATATATCCAGTGTAAGATATATTTTCATAGTATTTATTCGCTATTGTTGTCATTTATATCGTTTCTATATGTTTGACCAAAATTAGAAATAATTGACGTTTTGGCTGAATTTATTCGCCCCGTATCTAGAAACGGAGGTAATATACCGGTTGGATAATGGCTTGATTAGAAATAAAATGATAGAAGAAAGTTAAGAGCAACCTTTGACCCTCCATTTTCAATATGTCATGGCGGTTTCAGATTGCACAAATTAAGGCTCATTTTGCTCCGATAGCTAGCAGTTTAATTAGCACCCTTAATTAGCTTTGCTTAGCTATAGAGCAAACAAACATGAGTACTATAAATTTTTTGATTCACCAAGTGTAGCATGATAGAAGGGTGAGTTTTTGTGTGTGTGGGAAGCGATGGTTGTTCTCCCGTGTCGTTTACATGTTTATATATGCAAATGTCACAATGGTTGCATGATGGTTTTGTGTAAGTTTTGATAGGGAATGTTAGAAATAGTCTTTGCCATTTTAATGTGCACTGATTGTGTTTAACATATAAGGCATATAACGGTATAGGAGGCAATAACTTAACCGCATTATATCACGTCGTGATTCAGTTGTATTATAAGTTGTTGCACCTAACCAATTGACCCATCAGTCCGAACTAAAATAGAAGGGCGGTTATTATATTTATATTTAACACTTTCCTCACGTTAACATGGGATTTGATTGGTGTAGGTCACATAATATTTTTTCTTTGTTTTTTTTAATTCCGGGTGAGCATGGTCTTTTTAACTTGAGACGTACCTCATAACTCCAATATCATAATGAATTAATGCACTACCCTATAATTCCAAAAGTTAAATAATAAAAATAAAGAATTGGTCATTACACTCTAACAGGAAGTACTTCGGTCGTCCTTGGGTCCTTTCGAGATCCCGAGGGCCACGATCAATTTTATCAAGTGGGAGTACGTACTCCTAGTAACCCACTAAACCCCACACTAATCAGCACTCTAGTCCAAACTAATCAAAATCTGACGATGGATCCATGCGCGTTCACGCATTATGATCGTCAAACTTAATTCAACTTGAGGAAGCCACATTACCATCAGGATGTGGGCCATTCAACTGGACTAATCACCAACTAATTCATCGGTCGATGGTCACAAGTTCGCTTAATTTGTCTAAAAAAACAAGTTCCCATAATATAATCGGCCGCTGATATGATGCGGCTGCAAGTGCATGCCGTGTATATTGCTCAAATGGACGATATAGTCGGATTATCTATTGATTGAAGTGGTTGGCGATTATGTCAGTGGCAGCTGCGAGATCGTTTGTTTAGTTATGGTTGACTCGCTCTCCCAGGTGCACGTGATGCTCGGTCGATCGATCAGGGTTAATATCAACCAACGGTATAAGCTGCCGATCGAGCTGCGAAGCTACCGTTCGAACAGACCATATGCTAATGCGGTAATGCCGACGGTCGAGGGCACCTTGTTTCCTGCACCATAGCTAGCTGGCTAGCTTCTGGATCGATACCCTGTTCAGGAGATCGTCACGGTGTTCGAGTGGTTTTTACTAGTGCTACTTGGTGCCGACGTGCCGTACGGTACGTCCCTGTAGAAATTTGCAAGGCGAGGACTTATCTGGATGCACCTAAAATAACGTAGAGCGAAAGGAAAAACTCGGTGCTGCAAGTACGCGGTCACCACGGCGTTCCATTCTTTAAGGATTCCCACGATATTTTTATTATGCGGATGAAAGAAAAATCAACTCTCAATAAGTTTCTTCTTCTGGTACTGCATTTTCCTCTTCTTGTGGCAAAGAGTTAGAAGACATCTCATTGTCATCGTTATCTCTAGATATCTTCAAACTAAAATTTAATATGCATGTAGTAGTTAGTAATAGTAAAACTGTTGCCTACCAAAAACCCACCGGCGAGTAGCGACGGGTAACACCGTAGAGCCGGGAGGCTCCCAAGACTGCGGCGGATCCTGGTCCCTCGGGCAACGGCCCGCAATGCTCCGGCACACGTCCTGGCGTTTGCGAGGGCGTGCCACCTGACCTATACATGGTCAGGAAGGTGATGGATTGCTTCGACTAGTTTCCTGCATGGCAAACACGTAAACATTAAATACGAGCCCCGATCGGCTCTTAGGTTGCCCTGTGGATCGGCTCAAAGAGCCGATTGCCCCATGGTTCATGTTAGATTATAATGACATGGGGATCATGCTATATCGATATCAAGCTAAACTAATCTACGATAGTTTGGGGTTTTCACCGCATAATCGGAACACCCTACGCGTAGTTGAGCCTAGCAGATACGTAAGATAATGGAAAACCAACCCTAAAGAGGCCAAAAAACCAACATGAAGTCGATCCCCGGAACAATCCCTCTAGGGTTTAATAAACCACACCTTACGCACTACCGGATCGTTCAACCCGTTTATAAGGCCTAACCATGCGGATATAAAACCAATCTTTGAAGAACAAAGAACAACTATAACGGATTAGATCTATTAAATAAAGAACAAGCAAGATGTTGCCCTTACACCTAAGATAGGTGTAAGGGCAGCTAGATATCGAGGGGTAGCGTAGCTAAGCAAGTATATCATGAAAGCATCTACGTCAGCCCCAAAACATCTACGATAAGGGTGTTGCTCGCCATCAAAAGGGCTTCAGCACGAGCAATACCAACAACGAATAAACGGATACTGCCTAGATCGCAAGATGCGATCTAGGCAGCATGTTGCTTACCCGGGAGAAACCCTCGAAACAAGGGGTGGCGATGCGCCTAGATTGATTTGTTGTGAACGTGATCGTCCTCCTTTCTCAATAACCTAGATACATATTTATAGTCCGTAGACTTTCTAACTTGGGAATAAACCCGACCGTGTACGAGCTAAACTCTATCTCTTAATTCTAACCGACACGTAACCTACTATAATTTACAGATACACGGGCAGTCTAGCCCAAACTTCTTGTACAAGGCCGATTCAGGAATATCTTCCGTGTGTATCCTCTAAGCTCATTTAATCACGGCCCAACTCCAGACTTGGTTAAATTCTGGTGATAACAAAAACTAGCGGAAAAATTTGGCATGACTTTTGCTAAAAAAAGGACCTACGAAGTGCTAGAAATTTGCTGAAATGAAAATTAATCAACATTTCAGCAAAATATTAACAACTCAAATCCCTACAACAGAAAATATTTTCTCATACACCAGTTAATCAAACATAATAGTAAAATTTACGGAAAAATCCGGCATGATCTTTGCTAAAAAAAAAGGACCTACGGAGTGCCAGAAATTTGCCAAATGGAAAATAATCAACATATTGGCAAAACATCAACAACTCAAATCCATGTAACAAACATTTCATTGGCATTTCAAAACAACATCATTTCATCGGCACTTCATTTCATTGGCACATTTCATCGAGCAAATGGAGGGCGTGATCTCCGCGAGCGGGAGGAGAGGGAGAGAACGAATGAGGGCGCTTACCCTAGTCTGCAGATATGTGACGTGTGTGGTCGTCACAGGCACGGCAGTAGCGGAGCATGGTGATGATGGCTACTAGCAACGCCAAAAAGATCTTGATACATTGGGACTCCAAGTGCAGATTGTTGTATCAAGGGAGTATCTTCCCCACAAGGGTGACTCGAGGGTTTATATCAATCTCTCGGGGAACTGGGTGTACTCTTCTCTCTTCTTCAAGCAATCCTGCAGGTAAAGTAAATGCCTTGTGTCCCCAACTTCACCGTGTTATTTTCAAGCACAAGGTTTCGCGTAAGTAAATAGCATAAGTAGAAATAAAACAAGTAAAAACTAAACTAGATAAGATAACTAAGTAAAAAAATGTAAAGAGGTAGACTGTTTTTGGTGTTTTGGATGCAAATAAGAAAACTAAATATTTTTATATTTTCGGATTAAAATAGTGCAGCAAATAGAAAACAATGTAAAAGCAATATAAAGGTGTTTCTTATGGTAAAAAGTTGACTGGAGTTCATGGGTTCGCTTGACTATTCTCTTGTAAAGTTGTGGTGGACAAAAAGCAATTCATCAATGAGATATGAAGGTGCAGATAATATTATATGTAAGATCAGAATTAATATGGGTGTCACGTCCTAACATAGAGATGATGCAACACATCTCTCTTATACTCCACAAGAAAGAACTTCATCAATCTTGAATTAAGAATTAACAAAGCATAGAAATAGAAATAAGTACTTTGACATGAAGTTTGAATATCAAATAGGCTACCTTGAACAAACAAGATCATCACTACTATCACGTGATGTACATAGCACATGCATTCACTTTATCCCTAGTGAGGTAGCAAAAGAAAGACAAAGCCATAATAGATCTTGAACATATTATCACTATCCAATCACTAAAACCTTGCTACTCCATCTAACACACACATCACCCCACACATGCTATTGCATAGATGTTGGATCAGAACATAAACTTAAGAACGAGGTACATAATATGCATCTATCAATACATCTCACCAAATAATAAGATCAGATCTCATAAAACAATATCATAGAATAAGGATCCACTACATAGGTATTACAAATATGACCATAATCATGATAGGCAGCTCATATGGTACTAAGAACTATAAAGGACATGAGAGAAATAGATCAAGCTACTACCACAAACCCGTAGTCCAGAGGTGTACTACTCCCTCTTGGTCATGGTGATGATGATGAAGACGTTGGAGAAGGTGGAGATCCCTCCGGCGGTGATCCCGGTGGAGTTTCCCCCTCCAATCTTCTCTGTAACAGCCTCCGTTTTGGTGTTTCTATCTTTCCACGGTGCTCTCCTCCCGAGAACTCTTCGGGGTAATATATATAGTTGGATTTAGGGCAAAATACGTTGGTTCGCGAAAAAATCAAGGAAAACGGGCAATCTACGGCTGAAATAGCATGGGAGGCGCGGCTACGAAGATAGGCCGCGCCACCTAGTCTCTTTTGGCCCTCGGGCCTCTTCAGGTGAGCTTCCAGGGCCCATCATAGCATTGTTGTTTTCCTGGAAACCTTGTTCAGTTGCATCAGAAAATCAACACGATCACCCACAAGAGTAGAATACCCTTTGAAATTTAAAATTTGACATGACTTAACCGACTCATTGAGTAGTAAGGATCTGGCATCGAGCACTTGTTCTTTGGGATTTAGGAGAACCAGTCTCTTTGCATGGGGTTTCAGATTTTCCCATGGAACTTCTGCATCCATATAATCCAAGACAGAGCAAATCACTCTCCATCTAAAAGGAATAGCCTCCGGGAAAGAGGGGAAACCAGGTGGTGAAACTAAACATGCTTGCACAAAAACTAGATGAGAAGGGAACATCACAGATGAACAAGTGATAGGTCGCAAACGTATCTATAATTTTTGATGCTCCATGCTTGTTTTACACCAATTCAATATGTTTTGTTTACACTTCGTGGCACTTTTATGCAATTTCCGGAACTAGCCTATTGCTATTTTACCGAAACGGAGACGGAGTCCGGAGGAGAGACGGAGGAGGGCCAGGGGCCGGTCAGACCATGCCTAGGCGCGGCCTGGCCCTGGCCCGCACCTAGGGATGGTGTGGGGCCACCTGGAGCCCACCGACCTCGCCCTTCCGCCTATAAATTCCCTTCGACGAGAAAACCCTGAAACATCCGGCCTCCGTCCACGACAAGTTCCGTCGCCACCGTCATCGTCAAGACGAGTTTCGGGGGTCGGAAGTTCCTGTTCTGACACCCTGCTGGGACGGGGATTGACCCCCGGAGCCATCTCCATCGACTCCACCGCCTCCACTTCGACTCCATGATGGTTCGTGAGTATTTCCGCCCTGGACTACGGGTTCTCGGCTGTAGCTAGTTGGTACTCTCTCTCCCATGTACTTCAATACAATGATCTCATGAGCCGCCTTACATGATTGACATCCATATGATGTAATCGGTGTTGTGTTTGTTGGGATCAGATTGTTCATCATATTACCATACTACGGTTATTTAAGATCTTGCATGCTCTCCGGTACTTGTAGTTACCTTGATCAAGTAGTTGCATGTATCTCCAAGAGGGAGTATTTATGCTCGATAGTGGGTTCATGCCTCTAGTAATCTGGAAGAGTGACAATAACTTCTAAGATTGTAAATGTGTTGTTGCTACTAGGGAGAAAACAACAATGTTTTGTCTAAGGATGATTCTATTGTTTATTTACACACATTGCTTAATGCGATAGTCTGTTGCTTACAACTTAATACTAGAAGGGGTTCGAATGATAACCTGAAGGTGGATTATTTGTCAAAGACGCAGTTGGATTACGGTCTATGTATTATGTTGTAATGGCCCATTAAATACTACAATAAACTTTATCTTATCATAGCATGCATTGTCATGCCCTCACAATTATCAATTGCCCAACTGTAATTTGTTCACCCAACACATGTTATTTGGAGAGTTACCACTAGTGTAGATAGCTGGGAACCCTGGTCCTTCTGTCATCATCATTGCTTTGCAGTCAACTAAGCACTGAATAATTTTCGTTGCCATCTCCTTTGTGCTACTGCTGCTGTGTTACTATTGCCATTGCTCTCATATTGCAGCTGCTTTCACATCACCCATGTTACTAGTGATTTTCCAGGTGCAGCTGAATTGACAACTCCGTTATTAAGGCTTATAAGTATTTTTTACCTCCCCTTGTGTCGAATCAATAAATTTAGGTTTTACTTCCCTCGAAGATTGTTGCGATCCCCTATACTTGTGGGTCAACAACCAGCATAAAAAACCTCCCCATTTTGAAGAAATTTTCCAACTATGGGAGCATCTTTGTGATTCACCAGAGCTAACAAATTCTTTGGCCAAAGGAGAAGGAAAGCAGGCGCCAACTTTCTTTTACCGGAGTCTTGCAGGACCTCAAAAGAGACTTTCCACCGACCAAGAGGGGGAGGAGGGGGTTCCATGAGATATCAGCTTGGAGGGGAGACGACACCGAGGAAGATGATTGGAGCAGCGCTGGCAAAAGGCCAGTGATCAGGGAGATCACCGGTGGAGAAGGTGGCTAGGGCTCAGAGGGTGGGTGAGAGCTCTCCATCCGCTCTCTCCCATCTTGTGAAAACCCTTTATAGCCATATAGCTAGGCTTATTTGATTCAAGTGACATGGAAATTATGTGGTAGCATAAATGCTACCTGCTTCTTCCCCAAAAAGTGTTCTATACACTTCTTATGATGGAACTGAAACTTAACATTCCCTTCTTTGAAATCAATGATAGATCATGTTGTTCTCAGAAAAGGTCTTCCAAGGATTATACGACTAGAGGTATTTCTCCCCATGTCCATAACAATGAAATCAATAGGTACATATGTCATATGTAATTCAACGGTTACATATTTTACTTTGGCTATGACCTTTTTGGTTGAATCATCAGCAAGTAATAAATCAATAGAGCATTTTTACATATTATTAAGGTTGAGTAATTCATATAGTTCTTTTTATATGACAAAAACACTAGATCCTAAATGTAGAATAGCATGGTGTGTTTCTTTGTCAATAGATATTAAAATCTTGGGGATCCACACATCCCCAAGCTTAGGTGGTATCATGGCCTCATTATTATACCTCTGAATCTTTTCTTTAATAACATAGTTAGCAATATAAGAACCAAAACCAGCTCTGTAGCGAATTTCTCAAGTATAGTAATTAATTCATTCAAGCTACATCTATCAAGATCCAAGAGTTGTTCCCTAGCTTCACTAAGCATTTTAACTTCTTAAATACGTTTATCATTAGTAGACACAAGAGTTTCTTTTCCAAACATAGTACTCAAAGGTGCAATTTCCTCAACTTCATAGTTTCTTGGACATACATATCTCTAATTCTGGCGTATTTTATTCTCTTATAAATATAATCATCTACCAACATTCCGTCTAATATATTAATAGCATCGCAACTCTTATGGAAGACGAAACTTGTGTCCGATTCTTTTTTTAAAATACGCCTACTATTTTGACTTAGTCCAAGATAAAAGCTATTCAAATGCATATAATCTCTCAAGTTCTAAATTGCAAGTTAATTTCTTAAACCTTCTCCAAGCTTGAAATATAGTTTCTTTTTCCATTTGTTTGAAATAAAGCATAAGTTTCTTTATGATTATTGGTGCAATCCCCATATGCTTCTAAGAATGCGGCCCTCATATTAAACCAATGTTTATCTTGTTGACGCAAACTTCCATACCATGTAGTAGCTTCTCCAACAAAGGAATGTGGAAATAGCTTAGCTCTTAAAACACTGGGGTCTATGTTGGAAGTAACAATTTGAGTACAAAGTTCATCAAAAAAATTAATATGATGCTCAGCTTCCAAAGCATTTCCATGATCAAAACTTAATTTGTAGATAGCAATTATTATCTTAGGATTGATGGTGTAACTAATGTCCGTTGAGTATGTAATATGGCTACAATTCCGTGTTGCTCCTTTCAACTTTTTAACTTGCTTAAACATGATTGACACTAATTTTTATGAGTTTTTCAATTTTTAAGAAAAATTACTAACAAGCAAAACTAAAAAAAAAAAGCAAACAAGACTAAACACAAGACAAATAAAATACGATGCAAAATCTAAAAGAGATAGGAGAGCTGATGAAGGCTATAAGCAACGCCAAAAAAATCTTGATACGTTGGGACTCCAAGTGCAGAGTGTTGTATCAAAGAAGTATCTTCCGCACAAGGGTGACTCGAGGGTTTATATCGAATTCTCGGGGAACTAGATGGAATATTATTCTCTTCTCTCTTCTTCAAACAATCCTGCAAGTATATAAATGCTTTGTGTCCCCAACTCCACCGTGTGGTTGTCAAGCACAGGGTTTTGCCTAAGTAAATAACACAAGTAGTAAACTAAACTAGACACAATAAGTAAGTAAAAAATGTAATGAGATTGATTGTTTCTGGTGTTTTGGATGCAAATAAGAAAACTAAATATTTTTGTATTTTCGGAATAAAATAGAGCAGCTAATAGAAAACAATGTAAATGCAAGATAAAGGTGTTTCTTATGATAAAAAAGGACCGGGGTTCATGGGTTCACTTGACTATTCTTTCGTAAAGTTGTGGTGGACAAAAAATAATTCATCAACGAGATATAAAGGTGCAAATCATATTATATGTAAGATCAAAAGTAATATGACCATCACATCCTAACATAGAGATGATGCAACATATCTCTCTTATACTCCACAAGAATGAAACTCCATCAGTCTTGTATTAAGAATAGGGCAAGGAAGCGGAAGACTGTAATCAGGAACCAAATACTAGATAGGCTAGAGTAGTCTAGAGTCTATATTCTACTACATTTCTCCAAGTACCCTAACTCTTAGAGGTAGGCCATTTGAATTTCGAACTATTTGCATATCTTTTAAACCAAAAGGATTATGAATCTTCTTATACTCTTTGTAATGTGATAGAAAATAAATGAGTGGTGGGCCCACAATCCTTCTGTTATACCATTTTGAGGGGTATAATTAATATTTACGAAATGGGGTTTCATGAGTGTTTTACCAACGACTTGTGCACTACAACATTTAGTGCTATGTTGGGTCACCGTAAACAGGTATCGCCCATGCCGACGAAGGACATCGGAGGCATCTGAAGCCCATGGGCTTTTGCCGCCAGCATAGCCAACAACAGTCCATGCCTTGAACAAAGCGACGGACCAGCAAGAGTCTTCCACATAGGGATGGGGCGCATTGTTAACCCCTCACTACTAGGGAAATAACTAGCCACAATATTGCTAGCAGTAGCGCACAGTGCTAGTGGTGCACTACTACTATATAGAAGTGGCTGATGACCCACAAGTATAGGGGATCGCAACAGTCTTCGAGGGAAGTAAAACCCAATTTATTGATTCGACACAAGGGGAGGTAAAGAATACTTATAAGCCTTAACAACTGAGTTGTCAATTCAGCCGCACTCGGAAAAGCACTAGCAACAGGGGTGATGTGAAAGTAGCAGATGATTTGAGAGCAATAGTAACGAGTAACACAGCAACGAGTAGTAGTAATATGAGAGCAATGGCAGAAAACAGTTGACATGTAGAACGAGTATATGATGATGAAAGATGGACCGGGGTTCCCAGCTATCTACACTAGTGGTAACTCTCCAATAACAAGTGTTGGGTGAACAAATTACAGTCGGGCAATTGATAGGATTGAAATAGCATTAAGACGGAATATCAAGATCATTAATCATGTAGGCATGTTTTCCAATAATAGTCGTACGTGCTCGCAATGAGAAACTTGCACAACATCTTTTGTCCTACCAGCCGGTGGCAGCCGGGCCTCAAGGGAAACTATCGGATATTAAGGTACTCCTTTTAATAGAGCACCGGAGCAAAGCATTAACACTCCGTGAAAACATGTGTCCCTCACATCACCGCCATCCCCTCCGGTTGTCCCGATTTCGTCACTTCGGGGCCTTTGGTTCCGGACAGTGACATGTGCATACAACTTGTAGATACAATCTAAGCAATAATTATAGAGCTCAAATCTAAGATCATGCCACTCGGGCCCTAGTGACAAGCATTAAACACAACAAGATTGCAGCAACAATAACTTCATAAACTTTGTAGATAGACAATCATAACGTAACAATCCATCGGATCCCGACAAACACAACACCGATTACATCGGATGAATCTCAATCATGTAAGGCAGCTCATGAGATCATTGTATTGAAGTACATGGGGGAGAGAATACCAACTAGCTACAGCTAGAACCCGTAGTCCATGGGGGAACTACTCACGGGGCATGATGGAGGCGATGGCGTTGATGGAGATGGCTTCCAGGGGCACTTCCCCGTCCCGGCAGGGTGCCGGGACAGAGACTTCTGTCCCCCGAATTGGAGTTTCGCGATGGTGGCGGCGCCCCTGGAGTCTTTCTGGAGTTTCGTCAAGAGTTACAGTGTTTTTAGGTCGAAAGGGATTTTATAGGCGAAGAGGCGGCGCAGGGGGCACCTGGGGGCTCCCCACCACAGGCCGGCGCGGGCCCAGGCCAGGCCGCGCCGCCCTATGGTGTGGTGGCCCTCTGGCCCCTCTCCGACTCTTCTTCGGTGTTCTGGATGCTTCCGGGAAAAATAGGAGGTTTGGTCTTCGTTTCGTCGAATTCCGAGAATATTGCCCGAACAGCCTTTCTGGAACCAAAAACAGCAGAAAACAGGAACTGGCATTGTGGCATCTTGTTAATAGGTTAGTTCCGGAAAACGCATAAAATCATCATAAAGTGCAAGCAAAACATGTAAGTATTGTCATAAAACAAGCATGGAACAACAGAAATTATGGATACGTTGGAGACGTATCAAGCATCCCCAAGCTTAGTTCCTGCTCGTCCCGAGCAGGTAAACGATAAAAGAATAATTTCTGTAGTGACATGCTACTTACATAACCTTGATCATACTATTACAAAGCATATGAAATGAATGAAGTGACTCAAGGCAATGATCTATAGTTGCTAACAAATAGATAACATATAGCAAAACTTTTCACGAAGAGTACTTTCAAGACAAGTATCAAAAGTCTTGCACAAGAGTTAACTCATAAAGCAATAAGTTCAAAGTAAAGGCATCGAAGCAACACAAAGGAAGATATATGTTTCAGCGGTTGCTTTCAACTTGTAACATGCATATCTCATGGATAATTGTCAACACAAAGTAATATAATGAATGCGAATAAGCAAGTATGTAAGAATCAATGCACGATTGACATAAGTGTTTGCTTCTAAGATGGAAGGAAGTAGGTAAACCGACTCAACATAAAGTAAAAGAATGGCCCTTCAAAGAGGAAAGCATCGATTGCTATATTTGTGCTAGAGCTTTGGTTTTGAAAACATAAAGAGAGCATAAAAGTAAAGTTTTGAGAGGTGTTTGTTGTTGTCAACGAATGGTAGTGGACACTCTAACCCCCTTGCTAGACAAACCTTCAAGAGCGGCTCCCATGAATTATTTTTATTTTTGGTTGGCACTCCTTCCAACCTTTCTTTCACAAACCATGGCTAACCCAATCCTCGGGTGCCTGCCAACAATCTCATACCATGAAGGAGTGCCCTTTTATTTTAGTTTTATTATGATGACACTCCTCCCCACCTTTGCTTACACAAGCCATGGCTAACCGAATCCTCGGGTGCCGTCCAACAATCACATACCATGGAGGAGTGTCTATTTTTGTTAATTAATTTGGGACTGGGAATCCCATTGCCAGCTCTTTTTGCAAAATTATTGGATAAGAGGATGAAGCCACTAGTCCATTGGTGAAAGTTGCCCAACAAGATTGAAAGATAAACACCACATACTTCCTCATGAGCTATAAAACATTGACACAAATCAGAGGTAATAAATTTTGAATTGTTTAAAGGTAGCACTCAAGCAATTTACTTTGGAATGGCAGGAAATACCACATAGTAGGTAGGTATGGTGGACACAAATGGCATAGTGGTTGGCTCAAGTATTTTGGATGCATGAGAAGTATTCCCTCTCGATACAAGGCTTAGGCTAGCAAGGCTATTTGAAGCAAACACAAGTATGAACCGAGTACAACAAAACTTACATAAGAACATATTGCAAGCATTATAATACTCTACACTGTCTTCCTTGTTGCTCAAACACTTTTACTAGAAAATATCTAGACCTTAAGAGAGACCAATTATGCAAACCAATTTCAACAAGCTCTATAGTAGTTCTCCACTAATAGGTTTAAACTACATGAAAAAACTTAATCATGATCTACTTGAGAGCTCAAAACAATTGCCAAGTGTCAAATTATCCAAGACATGATGAGGCATTTTCCTTTTCCAACCAAATATAAATAAGTGCAATAGCTTCCAACATTTATCATTGAACATTAAAAGTAAAACGAAGAACACGAGTGTTCATATGAAAAAGCGGAGCGTGTCTCTCTCCCAAACAAGGATTGCTAGGATCCGAATTTATTCAAACATAAACAAAAATAAAAGCACATAGACACTCCAAGTAAAGCATATAAGATGTGACCGAATAAAAATATAGTTTCAGGGGAGGAAACCTGATAAGTTGATGAAGAAGGGGATGCCTTGGGCATCCCCAAGCTTAGACGCTTGAGTCTTCTTTAAATATGCAGGGATGAACCACGGGGGCATCCCCAAGCTTAGACTTTTCGATCTTCTTGATCATATATCATCCTCCTCTCTTGACCCTTGAAAACTTCCTTCACACCAAACTTCTCATAAACTTCATTAGAGGGGTTAGTACTCAAAAAATTTGAATCCACCTTGGTCCTGTAGTGGCACATTGCAAGAACTCAATAAAACATTAGCTACAGCTCTCCACGTCTAGAAAACCTCCCTTAAAGTCCACAAGAGACAATGCAAAAAACAGAGACAGAATCTGCCAAAACAGAACAGCCAGTAAAGACGAATTTTAATAAAATACTTCCGTTGCTCAAATCAGAAAACTCAAAACTAACGAAAGTTGCGTACATATCTGTGGAACACGCACGTAAATTGGCATATTTTTCTGAGTTACCTACAGAGATAACAGCCCAGATTCGTGACAGATAGAAATCTGTTTCTGCGCAGAAATCCAAATCTAGTATCAACCTTCGATTAGAGGCTTCACTTGGCACAACAAAACACAAAACTAAGATAAGGAGAGGTTGCTACAGTAGTAAACAACTTCCAAGACACAAATATAAAACAAAGTACTGTAGCAAAATAACACATGGGTTATCTCCCAAGAAGTTCTTTTCTTTATAGCCATTAAGATGGGCTCAGCAGTTTTAATGATGCACTTGCAAGAAATAGTATTTGAAGCAAAAGAGAGCATCAAGAGGCAAATTCAAAACACATTTAAGCCTAACATGCTTCCTATGCAAAGGAATCTTGTACACCAATAAATTCATGAAGAACAAAGTGACAAGCATAAGAAGATAAAACAAGTGTAGATTCAAAATTTTAAGCATATAGAGAGGTGTATTAGTACCATGAAAATTTCTACAACCATATTTTCCTCTCTCATAATAATTTTCAGTAGCTTCGTGAACAAACTCAACAATATAGCTATCACATGCAGCATACTTTTCATGATTTCCAAACACATAATTTTTATCAAGTTCAAGAATAGTGGAATTAAAACTTTCAAACTCACTTTTATCAATAATATAACAAGGTAGTTGATCAATCTCAATAGATATGGGACTCATAGAATAAGTCAAGAACTCTCCAATCCCATTTTCATTAGTAGTACAATTAATATTATCAAGTAACATAGGACCATCATCTAGAGCTTTATCATAGACATTTGCCAAACAAAATTCTTTAGTACCATGCATTTCGACATCAGGCACAAACAAAACATTATCATAAGATTTATCAAAGTAGCATGGATTATCATATATAACAATAGCATAATTATTCTCACAAGTTTTACTCATAGGTACTATTTCAAGAGAATCCACAGGAACATAACATTCAACCTCTTCCGGTAAGCATGGAGGACAATCAAATAGTGTAAGAGATGAAGAGTTACTCTCATTAGAAGGTTGACATGGGTAGCTAATTGATGTCTACGGGAGCTTCTATTCTTGTAGACAGTGTTGGGCCTCCAAGAGCAGAGGTTTGTAGAACAGCAGCAAGTTTCCCTTAAGTGGATTACCCAAGGTTTATCGATCTCAGGGAGGAAGAGGTCAAAGATATCCCTCTCATGCAACCCCGCAACCACAAAGCAAGAAGTCTCTTGTGTCCCCAACACACCTAATAGGTGCACTAGTTCGGCGAAGAGATAGTGAAATACAGGTGGTATGAATAAGTAGTGGCAACGACACCAGAAAAGTGCTTTGCCCAGGACAGTAAACAAGCAGTAGTAACGCAGCAGTAGTAACGCAATAAAACAGTAAACAAGCAGCGATAGCAGTATTTAGGAACAAGGCCTAGGGATTACACTTTCACTAGTGGACACTCTCAACATTGATCACGGAACAGAATAGATAAATGCATACTCTACACTTTTGTTGGATGATGAACACATTGCGTAGGATTACACGAACCCTCAATGCCGGAGTTAACAAGCTCCACAATAATGCTCATATTTTAGTAACCTTTAGTGTAAGATAGATCAACGGACTAAACCAAGTACTAGCATAGCATGCACTCTGTAACCTTCATGCATATGTAGGAGGAATAGATCACATCAATATTATCATAGCAATAGTTAACTTCGCAATCTACAAGAGATCATGATCATAGCATAAACCAAGTACTAACACGGTGCACACACTGTCGTCTTTACACTCGTGCAGGAAGGAATAGAACTACTTTAATAACTTTGCTAGAGT
>NC_061509.1:156303177-156345258 GCF_022539505.1 Lolium rigidum | reverse complement strand
CGGCTGGCCCTAGTCCCTCCGAGCGACGGCCCGCAAAGCCTCCTGGTCGCACGCACCGATGTTTATCACAAGGGCGTGCCACCTGACCTATACCTGGTCGGGAAGGTGTGGATGATGCCTCGCTTAGTTTCCTGCAGGGCACACACGTAAACGTTAAATACGAGCCTCGATCGGCTCTCGAGTTATCTCCGTGAATCGGCTCAAAGAGCCGATCCACCCATGATTCGGACGAGGTGTCCGAATATATGGTGGTCCTGCTTGATCAAGGTAAAGCTAATGAGATCTACGACGATGTGGGGTTTTCACCGCATAATCGGATCGTCCTACTCCAGGTTGGGCCTCGCGGCCACGCACGGTGATCGTAAGCCGATCCTAAACAAGGCCTAAAAACCAACACGAGGTTGATCCTCGGAACATCCTGCTTAGGGCCAACGAACGACACCCTACGTGCCGCTGGATCCTCCCCCCTTTGTAAGGCCTAACTATTGCAGATATTAAACTAATCCTTGTAGAACAAGGAGCAATCGTAACGGATCAGATCTACTAAACTATGATCAAGCGGGGTGCCGTCCCTACACCTAAGATAGGTGTAAGGGCGGCTAGACATGCAAGGGTTGCACTACGAAAGCATGCAACATGAAGAACAATGCTAACCCTAACATGTCTAAGATAACTACGTTGCTCGCCATCAAAAAGGCTTCAGTACGAGCAACGCATGAACAACGTAGGCAGGCTTGTGCTGCCTAGATCGCAAGATGCGATCTAGGCAGCATGATGCTTACCGGTAGAAACCCTCGAGACGAAGGAGTTGGCGATGCGCCGAGATTTGTTTGTGGTTGAACGTTGGTTGTTGTTTATTCCATAAACCCTAGGTACATATTTATAGTCCAGGGGACTTTCTAATGTGGGCGTGCACCAAACCGTGCACGAGTAAGATTCTAACTTCTAAACTCAGATACGATCTAATATGTTACAGATAAACGGGCAATTAAGCCCAACTTGGTATAAAGGCCGATTCCCATATTTCTTCCATGTATATTTCTTCAAGCTCATCTTGATCGCGGCCCACCTCCGACTTGGTCAAATTCTGGTGATAACACATGCCCCCTGGTTTTGGAAATGACATTTCCAAAATCATTATGCCTTTCTTTCATCGGGTCATGTCGTGGCGAGAACCGTCGCGGTATCCGTCACCATGATGACTTGCCTTCTCAACTTCTCCGCGTGACTTGGCAGTCTTTTCTCTTTCTTTCAAGCACCACTTCCTCGAAACTGCTGTGGCATTGAATTTCCACTATATCCCCTTTTATTTAACCGCTATGAACAGTTCTGCTCTGCATCTCCCTCGCATTAGCAGTCCAAAAGCCCTCCTGCGCCATCATGTCTTCTTCTTCCTCTGCTCCATCGGATCCTTCCAGCCAGTCCTCCACGTCCCATGAGCCGACGCCGGAGTACAACCCGGCGGAGGTCCATGCGGCCAACACCCGTCGCGCCATTGCGGCCGGGGAGGAGTCAGACCATGACTTCTCCATCTGGTCCGAGGACGACCAGTCCTCGACGGACGGGGAGAGCGACCTCCGCTTCCTCGCCGACGGGAATCGGAGGAGGAGAGCGATGACGATCGCTTCTCCTGGGATGACTTCACCTCCTCCGAGGGGGTGGAGGAGGAGGAAGAGGAGGAGGAGGACGACGACGACAGCCCCTCCGACGAGCCGCCGGCCAAGCGGTTCTGCCCCTGGCCGGGCAACCTTAGCGACTTCGACAGCGATGAGGATGACGCTGACGAAGAAGACGAGGACAACGAGGGCCCGGTCGGCGGCCATTGGAGCGACGACGATCCCGCCGGGAGCAGCGCCGACAGCGGCGACGACGGCGACGACGAGGGCAGTGACGGCCCGTAGATAGGACCTCTAGCATAGGGCCAGTAGTAGTAGATGGGGCAATGTACCCCCTAGTATTTCCTTCTGAGAGCAATCAGCTCTTTGATGTAAGAAATCCCGCCTATTAATGAAGAACTTTTCCCCAATTTGATTTTGCTGATTTCCTTTGAGCTTAATTTAGCCGATTCCCCCTCATACTGACCTTGCCGATTCGTCCCCTTTGCCAATGCGTAACGAGCCGATAGCAACACATCGGTCCTTCGACATTTACCCTTCCATTCTTCAACTGATGATTCTCTTTCCGATAGATACTGTGGGACTTCCAAGAGAGCCCTCAAATTTCTCCCACCAGTTTCAGCGACCTTTCTTAGCGAGCGCTCATCACTTTGTGAAGAAGGTTGCAACGGAGATCAGCCGATGGTACCCCAATCGGTTCCTCAATAGAGCAACTACCAGGCCTGTTGCCCCCCGAGTCTCAGCCAAGGCAGAACAGAGACAAGGATACGCAAATTAGCTGTATGGACCTGGGCTTGATCGTGTGTGGGGAAGTTCCTTATGCAGAGCCAGCCGATTTGAACATAAATCGGCTTCTCAAAGCAGAGAGCCTTCAAGGTGAGCTGCCCCCCGAGCTTCTTCGGTTCTTCCTCGCTAGATCGGCTCCTTTCCTTTGATGGATCTAATGCGATCCATCCTTGACCTGATCCGTACGTCCAGGCTGCTCCTGGCATTGTTCTTGAAGAGAGGATCTAAGCCCTTAGACTACTCCATTGAGGAGCTCTTCCATTAGTGCTCCATTGACCCTCTTCCATTAGTTACTCCTCTTAAGTCGATGTCTGCTGCATCGGCTGTGCTCGAAAATTTTCGAATTTTCGAATTTTCAGATTTTTATTTTTTACGGCCGACTAGTGCATCGGCCCCCATATTCCAATACCCATCACCAAAAGATGAGATGCTTCCGTTGCATATCCTCGTATTTTATCCACCTGGGTGCCCCCCCGAGCCGATTCTGTCAAGAGGATTGATGGTATCGGCTCTGTTGGATAACATGCCGAACCCAAGCAGAACGGTGGGTGAGGATAATTTTGGTCGATTGCTGGAATCGGCCTCCACGTTGCTTGCTCGGCGAAGGTTTTGTAAGTTTCCTTCATAAATTTTTTGGGGCCGATCACAAGGATCAGCCTCGCCACGTTTGCTCATTGATGTGCTCTTGCTACTCGCTCAGGCCGGTAGACCGAACCAGCCCAATCTCTGATTTTATCATGTTGGTGCGCTTGCTGTCGTCCACCTTAGATGTATCGTGTAACCGTGGAGCACTGAGCTTCGTCGGAAGAACGAGCACCATATTTGTGCCAGCCGATGTTTCATCATCGGCTTTCCTTTGCTTGGGGCGCCACTCCATCTTCCGTGGACGACCCTCTTCATCCAGGGTTCGCTGAACCTTTGCCGCCAGATCAGGCCTTGCTTTCCTCAACGTATGCAAGTATAACCTCTCAGCTTCTTCCAGGCCGCGCAATCGTTGAACCCTGCGTTTCTGGGAACGGCTGAGTCCATCAGGGCACCACCTTGGTCGGTGGTACCTGTCTTCTTCTTCTCCCTCGTCTTCTGAATCTTCGAGATCTTCCAACCGAGGGGACTCAGCTCGTTTGCTCTGTGGCGGGAGAGGTCCTAAGCGCTCGAACATGGACACGTTGGCTGCCTCCTTCTTCTTCCGGTTGCATTCCGGGCAATTGCCGATTGTTGGCAATCGGCTCATTCCTGAATCCCAGCAGTGCCCGAAGAAAGGACAATCCCAGTGCCTGTCCTCGTCGTCTTGCTCCCTTGCCTTTCCCTTGGCACAACGCTCGTGCTCCTCCTCATCGCGATTCTGCCGACGATGTCTTCTGGCTTCTCTGGCCAGACGAACTCTTTCGTCACCGTCGCTGGACCGTCGGCGTTGGTCGTACTGACTCACATACTTGTTGAGGAGGTGATCAGAGAGAGGTCGCTGATATCTTATGTTCTTCACTTCTCCCTCTGTTACGTAGCGCTTGCCGTCTTGGCGGAGCCGATCGCGTGGAGCGGCTTCCTCTGTTTCTTTGCTATGAGAGCAGCTGCCCTCATCTCCATCCTTGCCACCGTGGTGTCCAAGATCTACCATGTTGATATTGCACAGGAAACCCGGCTGGCACCCTGCATGGCAAGCATACTCCACCATGTTCACGGCGGGGAAGGGCTGGGTATCGACCTTCATGGCGTACTGGTTGAAAATTAGACGCCCGTTCTCTATCGCCGCTTGGATGTGCTGACGCCACACCCTGCAGTCGTTGGTGGCATGGGAGAGCGAGTTATGCCATTTGCGGTATGGCTTTCCATTCAGCTCTTGCGCCGTGGGGAATTTGAGACCTTCAGGTATCTTCAACTGCTTTTCCTTGAGCAGGAGGTCGAAGATTTGCTCAGTCTTGGTCACGTCAAAATCAAATCCCCTGGGCGGGCGTGGTGGCTTTACCCATTTGCAGGACACGGGGGTTCCTCCCCGAGTCCACTCAGCCACTGCTACTTCTTGGTCTCCCGCAGGAACTTCGTCCTCCTCCGCATCGACCAGGGCTACTGCACGCTTGAACTTGTCTTGGTACAGGTCCGGGTGGCGCTGTTCATATGCTGAAAGTTTCTGAACCACGTGCGCCAGCGAGGGATAATCTGCTTGGGAGGCCATGTCCTTGAGCTGTGTTGCAAGGCCCGCTACTGCCAACTCGACTGCTTCCTTTTCAGTTATACGAACCGAATAGCATCGGTTCCTAAGATTCCTGAAGCGCTGGATGTATTCTGTCATAGTTTCTCCGCGCTTCTGACGTAGCTGTGCTAGATCGGCAATGCTAGACTCGGAAGCTTCTGAATGATACTGCTCATGGAACTGCTCTTCCAACTGCTTCCAAGTTTGGATGGAGTTCGGTGGTAGCGATGTGTACCACCCGAAAGCCGATCCTGTGAGGGACTGTGAGAAGAACCTCACGCGCAACTCATCTGACGCTGAGATCGTGCCCAGCTGTGCCAAATATCGGCTCACATGCTCGATGGAGCTGGATCCCTCCGACCCACTGAACTTTGTGAAGTCTGGGAGCCGATATTTGGGTGGCGGCGGGATCATTTCGTAGCTGTTGGGGTACGGCTTGGTGTAGCCGAATGCCTTCCTTTTCGGCATCATACCGAACTGATCTTTCAGAATCGTACAAATCTGATCCGCTGTGATGGCTGAAGGTGTCGAACCCCGAAGATTCGCCGGGGTGGCATACTTAACCAGCCATGCTTGCTTTTCCGGTTCTAAGCCAAGCTGCGGGAGCTGGGCTTTGGAGGTTCGTCGGGGTGGCGTACTTAGCCAGCCACGATTGCTTCTCAGGATCGGCTCCTGACGTTCCTCCTGCCGTTCCAGAGGCCGCTGATATTGCAGCCTGGTTCGAGAGTGCCCAGGCGTTGCAGTCTGGTACGTATGCGCACGTGTATCCGTGCGGGATCTCCTTAGGCGGCTCAGGTAGGAATTGGTAGTCACTAGGATCACCACCAACCTTGTAGACGACATATGCCGCTGAGTTCGGCAGTTCCGGTGCTGCCCATGCGAACGGCTGGGGCTGGAGGGGCATCTCTCCTTTGAAAGTCCCCAGAGCCGGTCCCGACGGGGAGTACCGGTGACTCATGATTTCTCGGACGACGCGCGGAGCGACACGCTCCAAGGTGTTCACCGAGCTCTCGGAGTGGCGGTGCGGCGAATGAGCCACCATGTAGTTGATCTCCTGCCGCGGCGACCTGGTGCGTTCTTCCGATGGGGCGGACAAGTCCACTCCATCGAGTGCGCCTTCGGGTGTGAAACCCTTCCACCCGACGCCATGGGAGCGGGTTCGGTGGAAGGAGCCGATGAGTTCGGCTTCGAGGGTTGCCTTGATCTCGTCATGCTTCTTCTTGAGCTCATCGGGCGGATCCGCGTACGTGACCGGAGTGTCTTCCGCCATCTCGGATGTAGATGGCGATGTCGTGGATGTCGTCGACGGTCCCACCGGGCGTGCCAGAATGTGTTGACGTCAGAAACCCACTGGCGGGTAGAGACGGACAACACCGTAGAGCCGGGAACAACTAGGGCTGCGGCTGGCCCTAGTCCCTCTGAGCGACGGCCCGCAAAGCCTCCTGGTCGCACGCACCGATGTTTATCACAAGGGCGTGCCACCTGACCTATACCTGGTCAGGAAGGTGTGGATGATGCCTCGCTTAGTTTCCTGCGGGGCACACACGTAAACGTTAAATACGAGCCTCGATCGGCTCTCGGGTTATCCTGTGAATCGGCTCAAGGAGCCGATCCACCCATGATTCGGACGAGGTGTCCGAATATATGGTGGTCCTGCTTGATCAAGGTAAAGCTAATGAGATCTACGACGATGTGGGGTTTTCACCGCATAATCGGATCGTCCTACTCCGGAGTTGGGCCTCGCGGCCACGCACGGTGATCGTAAGCCGATCCTAAACAAGGCCTAAAAACCAACACGAGGTTGATCCTCGGAACATCCCGCTTAGGGCCAACGAACGACACCCTACGTGCCGCTGGATCCTCCCCCCTTTGTAAGGCCTAACTATTGCAGATATTAAACTAATCCTTGTAGAACAAGGAGCAATCGTAACGGATCAGATCTACTAAACTATGATCAAGCGGGGTGCCGCCCCTACACCTAAGATAGGTGTAAGGGCGGCTAGACATGCAAGGGTTGCACTACGAAAGCATGCAACATGAAGAACAATGCTAACCCTAACATGTCTAAGATAACTACGTTGCTCGCCATCAAAAAGGCTTCGATACGAGCAACGCATGAACAACGTAGGCAGGCTTGTGCTGCCTAGATCGCAAGATGCGATCTAGGCAGCATGATGCTTACCGGTAGAAACCCTCGAGACGAAGGAGTTGGCGATGCGCCGAGATTTGTTTGTGGTTGAACGTTGGTTGTTGTTTATTCCATAAACCCTAGGTACATATTTATAGTCCAGGGGACTTTCTAATGTGGGCGTGCACCAAACCGTGCACGAGTAAGATTCTAACTTCTAAACTAAGATACGATCTAATATGTTACAGATAAACGGGCAATTAAGCCCAAAAGGCCGATTCCCATATTTCTTCCATGTATATTCTTCAAGCTCATCTTGATCGCGGCCCACCTCTGACTTGGTCAAATTCTGGTGATAACATGTTGCCACTAAGGATAAAACATCGATGCTTTGTCTAAGGATATTTGTGTTGATTACATTACGCACCATACTTAATGCAATTGTCTGTTGTTTACAACTTAATGCTTGGAGGGGTTCGGATGATAACCTGAAGGTGGACTTTTTAGGCATAGATGCATCTTTGGATAGCGGTCTATGTACTTTGTCGTAATGCCACTGATTGAATCTCATAGTACTCATCATGATATATGTATGTGCATTGTTATGCCTTCTTTATTTGTCAATTGCCCAAGCTGTAATTTGTTCACCCAACATCTCGTTATCTTATGGGAGAGACACCGCTAGTGAACTGTGGACCCCGGTCCTATTCTTTACATCCGAAATACAAACTCGCTGCAATTGTTCTTTACTGTTCTTCGCAAACAAACATCATCATCCACACTATACATCTAATCCTTTGTTTTCAGCAAGCCGGTGAGATTGACAACCTCGCTGTTACGTTGGGGCAAAGTTTTGTGATTGTGTTGTGCAGGTTCCACGTTGGCGCGGAATCCTGGTGTTGCGCCGCACTACACTCCGCCGCCATCAACCTTCAACGTGCTTCTTGGCTCCTACTGGTTCAATAACCTTGGTTTCTTACTGAGGGAAAACTTGCTCCTGTGCGCATCACACCTTCCTCTTGGGGTTCCCAACGGACGTGTCATCTACGCGCATCAAGACTCTTTTCTGGTTGCCGGGGAGATCAAGACACGCTGCAAGGGGAGTCTCCACTTCCAATCTCTTTACTTTGTTTTTTCTTGGTTTATTTTATTTACTACTTTGTTTGCTGCACTAAAACAAAACACACAAAAATTAGTTGATACTTTACTTTATTTACTGCTTTGCTTGCTTCTTATATCAAAACACAAAAAAATTAGTTGCTAGTTTTACTTTATTTACTGTCTTGTTCTCTATATCAAAAACACAAAAAAATTAGTTACTTGCATTTACTTTATTTAGTTTGCTTTATTTACTACTGCTAATATGGGTACTGTTGAGAATACTAAGTTGTGTGACTTCACTAGCACAAATAATAATGATTTCCTATGCACACCTATTGCTCCACTCTGCTACTACGGCCAGAATTCTTTGAAATTAAACCTGCTTTCTTGAATCTTGTTATGAGAGAGCAATTTTCTGGTGTTAGTTCCGATGATGCTTGCTGCCCATCTTAATAATTTTGTTGAACTATGTGAAATGCAAAAGTATAAGGATGTAGATGGTGACATTATAAAATTAAAATTGTTTCCTTTCTTTTTAAGAGGAAGAGCTAAAGATTGGTTGCTATCTCTGCCTAGAAATAGTATTGATTCTTGGACTAAATGTAAGGATGCTTTTATTGGTAGATATTATCCTCCCGCTAAAATTATATCTTTGAGAAGTAGCATAATGAATTTTAAGCAATTAGATAATGAACATGTTGCTCAAGCATGGGAGAGAATGAAATCTTTGGTAAAGAATTGCCCAAACCATGGACTGACTACTTGGATGATCATCCAAACCTTTTATGCAGGATTGAATTTTTCTTCGCGGAACCTATTGGATTCAGCTGCTGGAGGTACCTTTATGTCCATCACTTTGGGGGCGGCAGCAAAGCTTCTTGATGATATGATGACAAATTACTCTGAATGGCACACAGAAAGAGCTCCACAAGGTAAAAAGGTAAATTTTGTTGAAGAAACCTCCTCCTTGAGTGATAAGATTGATGCTATTATGTCTATGCTTGTGAATGGTAGATCTAATGTTGATCCTAATAATGTTCCTTTAGCTTCATTGGTTGCCCAAGAAGAACATGTTGATGTGAACTTCATTAAAAATAATAATTTCAGCAACAATGCTTATAGGAATAATTCTGGTAACAACTATAGGCCATATCCTTCTACTAATGGTAATAGTTATGGTAATTCTTATGGGAATTCGTACAACAATAATAGGAGTGTACCCCCTGGTCTTGAAGCTATGCTTAAAGAATTTATTAGTACACAAACTGCTTTTAACAAATATGTTGAGGAAAAGCTCGATAAAATTGATATTCTCGCTTCTAAGGTTGATAGTCTTGCCTCTGATCTTGATCTTTTAAAATTGAAAGTTATGCCTAATAGGGATATTTATAATAATATTGTTACTACATCAAATTCCATCCAAGTTCGAATTAATGAGAATATTAGATTGATGGCCGAATTGCATGCTAGGTGGGAAAGAGAAGAAAATGAAAAACTTGCTAAAGAGAATAATGTAGCTAAAGTTTGGACTATTACCACCACTAGTAATGTTAATGATTCACATGTTGCTACACCTCCTACTATCAATGGTAAAATAATTGGTGTTGGCAATGTTACTACTCCTAGTGCAAAGCGTGCAAAATTGCCTGAAACTGCTGAAACTGATAAAACTGCTGAAATTTTTCAAAATATTGGGGACAATGCTCCCATTGCTGTAGATCATAATGGTTTAGACTTTGATGATTGTCACATCTCTGAAGTTATAAAGTTCTTACAAAATCTTGCTAAAAGTCCCAACGCTAGTGCTATAAATTTGGCCTTTACAAAACATATTACAAATGCTCTCTTAAAAGCTAGAGAGGAGAAACTAAAACATCAAACCTCTATTTCTAGAAAGTTAGAAGATGATTGGGAGCCCGTCATTAAGATGAGGGTCAATGATTTTGATTGTAATGCTTTATGTGATCTTGGTGCAAGTATTTCTGTTATGCCTAAGAAAATTTATGATATGCTTGACTTGCCACCATTGAAGAATTGTTATTTGGATGTTAATCTTGTTGATAATGCTATAAAGAAACCTTTGGGGAGGATTGATAATGTTCGTATTATGGTTAACAATAACCTTGTCCCGGTTGATTTTGTTGTCTTGGATATTGAATGCAATGCATCTTGTCCCATTATATTGGGAAGACCTTTTCTTGAACTCGTTGGTGCCACCATTGATATGAAGGAAGGTAATATTAAATATCAATTTCCTCTCAAGAAAGGTATGGAACACTTCCCTAGAAAGAGAATAAAGTTACCTTATGATTCTATTATTAGAACAAGCTATGATGTTGATGCTTCATCTCTCGACAATACTTGATACACACTTTCTGCGCCTAGCTGAAAGGCATTAAAGAAAACGCTTATGGGAGACAACCCATTATTTTACTTCTGCACTTTTATTTTATATTTGAGTCTTGGAAGTTGTTTACTACTGTAGCAACCTCTCCTTATCTTTATTTTATTGCATTGTTGTGCCAAGTAAAGTCTTTGATAGTAAAGCCAATATTAGATTTGGATTACTGCGCAGGAACAGATTTCTTGCTGTCACGAATTTGGACAGTAGTCCCTGTAGAAAAATCAAACAAATCGGCCAATTTACGTGCGTGATCCTCAGATATGTACGCAACTTTCATTCAATTTGGGCATTTTCATCTGAGCAAGTCTGGTGCCACTTTAAAATTCGTCTTTACGAACTGTTCTGTTTTGACAGATTCTGTCTTTTATTTCGCATTGCTCGTTTTGCTATGTTAGATGGATTTCTTTGTTCCATTAACTTTCAGTAGCTTTGTGCAATGTCCAGAAGTGTTAAGAATGATTATGTCACCTCTGAATATATGAATTATGTACTGACCCTCTAATGAGTTTGTTTCGAGTTTGGCGTGGAGGAAGTTTTCAAGGGTCAAGAGAGGAGGATGATACAATATGATCAAGAAGAGTGAAAAGTCAAAGCTTGGGGATGCCCCCGTGGTTCATCCCTGCATATTTTAAGAAGACTCAAGCGTCTAAGCTTGGGGATGCCCAAGGCATCCCTTATTCATCGACAACTTATCGAGTTCCTCTAGTGAAACTATATTTTTATTCCGTCACATCTTATGTGCTTTACTTGGAGCGTCTGTTTGTTTTTATTTTTGTTTTTGTTTGAATAAATCGGATCCTAGCATTCTTTGTTTGGGAGAGAGACACGCTCCGCTATTTCTTATGAACACATGTGTTCTTAGCTTCATCTTTAATGTTCATTGCGAAAGTTGAACTACTTCATTCATTGTTATATGGTTGGAAAAGGAAAATGCTACATGTGGTAAATGGTTTAATATCTTGAATAATGTGATACTTGGCAATTGTTGTGCTCATATAGATCTTGTTTAAGCTCTTGCATCTCAAGAAGCAAACACTTGTGTGAACTGTGCATTGATTACTACATACTTGCATATTGCACTTGTTATATTACTTTACATTGACAATATCCATGAGATATACATGTTATAAGTTGAAAGCAACCGTTGAAACTTAATCTTCCTTTGTGTTGCTTCAATACCTCTACTTTGAATTATTGCTTTATGAGTTAACTCTTATGCAAGACTTATTGATGCTTGTCTTGAAAGTACTATTCATGAAAAGTCTTTGCTTTATGATTCGAGTTGTTTACTCATGTCATTTACCATTGTCTTTGATCGCTGCATTCATTACATGTGCTTACAATAGTATGATCAAGGTTATGATGGCATGTCACTCCAGAAATTATCTTTGTTATCGTTTACCTGCTCGGGACGAGCATGAACTAAGCTTGGGGATGCTGATACGTCTCCGATGTATCGATAATTTCTTATGTTCCATGCCACATTATTGATGATATCTACATGTTTTATGCATACTTTATGTCATTATTACGCGTTTTCCGGAACTAACCTATTGACGAGATGCCAAAGTGCCAGTTCCAGTTTTATGCTGTTTTTGGTTTCAGAAATCCTAGTAAGGAAATATTCTCGGAATTGGACGAAATCAACGCCCAGGGTCCTATTTTTCCACGAAGCTTCCAGAAGTCCGAAGGGGAAACGAAGTGGGGCCACGAGGTGGGGACACAGTAGGGCGGCGCGGCCCAAGCCCTGGCCGCGCCGGCCTAGTGTGTGGTCCCACCGGGACTCCACCGACCTTGCCCTTCCGCCTACTTAAAGCCTCCGTCACTAAAACCCTATCACGTTCGACGAAACTAGAGAAAACCTTCCGAGCCGCCGCCATCGTGAAGCCAAGATCCGGGGGACAGGAGTCTCCGTTCCGGCACGCCGCCGGGACGGGGAAGTGCCCCGGAAGGCTCCTCCATCGACACCACCGCCATCTCCATCAACGCTGCTTGTCTCCCATCGGGAGGGAGTAGTTCTCCATCGAGGCTCGGGGCTGTACCGGTAGCTATGTGGTTAATCTCTCTCCTATGTGCTTCAATACAATAATCTCATGAGCTGCCTTACATGATTGAGATTCATATGATGATGCTTGTAATCTAGATGTCATTGTGCTAGTCAAGTGGATTTTACTTATGTGATCTCCGGAGACTCCTTGTCCCACGTGTGTAAAGGTGACAATGTGTGCACCGTGTGGGTCTCTTAGGCTATATTTCACGAATACTTATTCACTGTTATGAATGGCATAGTGAAGTGCTTATTTATATCTCTTTATGATTGCAATGTGTTTTGTATCACAATATATCTGTGTGCTACTCTAGTGATGTTATTAAAGTAGTTTATTCCTCCCGCACGGTATAATGGTGACGAGTGTGTGCATCGTGTAGTACTTGGCGTGGGCTATGATTGTGATCTCTTGTAGATTATGAAGTTAACTATTGCTATGATAGTATTGATGTGATCTATTCCTCCTTTCGTAGTGTGAAGGTGACGAGTGTGCATGCTATGTTAGTACTTGGTTTGGTTATGTTGATCCGTTATGCACTCTAAGGTTATTTAAATATGAACATTGAATATTGTGGAGCTTGTTAACTCCGGCATTGAGGGTTCGTGTAATCCTACACGGTTAGTGGTGTTCATCATCCAACAAGAGGGTGTAGAGTCTAGCATCTATCTATTTATTCTGTTATGTGATCAATGTTGAGAGTGTCCACTCGGTGAAAGTATGATCCCTAGGCCTTGTTCCTAAATATCGCTATCGTCTGTTTGTTTACTTGTTTTACTCGCATCTATACCTCCTGCAATATTACCACCATCAACCACACACCAGTCCTGGACAGCAAAGCACTTTTCTGGTGCCGTTGCTACTGCTCGCATTTATTCATACCACATGTATTTCACTATCTCTTCACCGAACTAGTGCACCTATTAGGTGTGTTGGGGACACAAGAGACTTCTTGCTTTGTGGTTGCAGGGTTGCATGAGAGGGATATCTTTGACCTCTTCCTCCCTGAGTTCGATAAACCTTGGGTGATCCACTTAAGGGAAACTTGCTGCTGTTCTACAAACCTCTGCTCTTGGAGGCCCAACACTGTCTACAAGAATAGAAGCACCCGTAGACATCGGGCACTCATACTCCGGTCCCGGGTAAAGCACTTTTCTGGCGCCGTTGTGTGTGTGCTCGAAGCTATTTCCTTTAGATCCTGCAATTGCATCTTTTTGTTTCTTGTCTACACTAGTTTGGCATAATGGACAACAATGAGCTTCTTATTCTATTTCCTGATTTAGGACATGATGTGTTTGAAGAGAGAATTAAAAAACCCATGGAACTTTATATGCATGCTAATGGGAATGTTATTAATATGAATGCTTTGAACACTATTGTTGCTAATGCTATGGAAAATTCTAAGCTTGGGGAGGTCGGTTTTGATGAAAATGATCTCTTTAGCCCTCCGGGTATTGAAGAGAAAGTTTATGTTGATTATGATATGCCTCCCATATATGATGATTATAATGATAGTGGTCTTTTGGTGCCACCTACTATGGAGGATAAAGTTTATTATGATTATAATATGCCTCCTATATTTAATGATGAGAATAATAATGATAGCTACTTTGTTGAATTTTCTCCCACTACAATTAATAAGAATGACTATGCTTATGTTGGGAGTAGTAATTATTTTATGCATGAGACTCATGATAAGAATGCTTTATGTGATAGTTATATTGTTGAGTTTGCTCATGATGCCACTGAAAGTTACTATGAGAGAGGAAAATATGGTTGTAGAAATTTTCATGTTACAAAAACACCTCTCTATATGCTGAAATTTTTGAAGTTACACTTGTTATATCTTTCTATGCTTGTTGCATTATGCTTCATGAATTTGTTTATTTACAAGATTCCTATGCATAGGAAATGGGTTAGGCTTAAATTTGTTTTGAATTTTCCTCTTGATGCTCTCTTTTGCTTCAACTCTTATTTCTTGCGAGCGAATCATTAAAACTGCTGAGCCCATCTTAATGGCTATAAAGAAAGAACTTCTTGGGAGATAACCCATGTGTTTATTTTACTACAGTACTTTTGTTTTATATTTGTGTCTTGGAAGTTGTTACTACTGTAGCAACCTCTCCTTATCTTAGTTTTGTTGCATTGTTGTGCCAAGTAAAGTCTTTGATAGTAAGGTTCATACTAGATTTGGATTACTGCGTAGAAACAGATTTCTTGCTGTCACGAATTTGGGTATGATTCTCTGTAGGTAACTCAGCAAATTATGCCAATTTACGTGCGTGATCCTCAGATATGTACGCAACTTTCATTCAATTTGAGCATTTTCATCTGAGCAAGTCTGGTGCCTCAATAAAATTCGTCTTTACGGACTGTTCTGTTTTGACAGATTCTGCCTTTTATTTCGCATTGCCTTTTTCGCTGTGTTGGATGGATTTCTTTGTTCCATTAACTTCCAGTAGCTTTGTGCAATGTCCAGAAGTGTTAAGAATGATTGTGTCACATCTGAACACGTGAATTTTTGATTATGCACTAACCCTCTAATGAGTTTGTTTCGAGTTTGGTGTGGAGGAAGTTTTCAAGGGTCAAGAGAGGAGGATGATATACTATGATCAAGAAGATTGAAGAGTCTAAGCTTGGGGATGCCCCCATGGTTCATCCCTGGATATTATAAGAAGACTCAAGCATCTAAGCTTGGGGATGCCCAAGGCATCCCCTTCTTCATCGACAAATTATCAGGTTTCTTCCCTTGAAACTATATTTTTATTCGGTCACATCTTATGTACTTTACTTGGAGCGTCTGTGTGCTTTTATTTTTGTTTTGTTATTTTCATTCTCTGAATAAATACATGCTTGTGTGGGAGAGAGACACGCTCCGCTGGTTCATATGAACACATGTGTTCTTAGCTTTTAATGTTCATGGTGAAGGTTGAAACTGCTTCGTTAATTGTTACATGGTTGGAAACGGAAAATGCTACATGTAGTAATTGGTAAAATGTCTTGGATAATTTGATACTTGGCAATTGTTGTGCTCATGTTTAAGCTCTTGCATCATATACTTTGCACCTATTAATGAAGAAATACATAGAGCTTGCTAAAATTTGGTTTGCATAATTGGTCTCTCTAAGTCTAGATAATTTCTAGTAAAGAGTTTGAACAACAAGGAAGACGGTATAGAGTCTTATAATGTTTACAATATGTCTTTTATGTGAGTTTTGCTGCACCGGTTCATCCTTGTGTTTGTTTCAAATAGCCTTGCTAGCCTAAGCCTTGTATCGAGAGGGAATACGTCTCACGCATCCAAAATCCTTGAGCCAACTACTATGCCATTTGTGTCCACCATACCTACCTACTTGTTGCCTGCCAAAACTCACCGGCGAGCAGTGGTTAAGCAACACGAAGAGCCGGGAGGCTCCCAAGGCCGCTTAGTGGACCCTGGCACCTCGCGTCGTCCCGCAAGTTTCCAGCACACGTCCTGGCGGTTGCAAGGGCGTGCCACCTGACCTAGACCCGATCAGGAAGGTGTTAGATTGCTTCGATTATTCTCCTGCACGGTAGACACGTAAACATTAAATACGAGCCCTATCGGCTCTCAGGTTGCCCTGTGGATCGGCTCAAAGAGCCAATCGCCCCATGGTTCACGTTGGATTTGCAATTGTTGTATTGTGTTCCGAAATCTATTTACCCGTTGTACTATGGAAGGAGTCCTAACGGACTACGGCGTACCAACCGTGCTAGACGTAGCACATCTACAACTCTATTTCATGTTCCCCAAGAAAGAGAGTTGTTTGCCCCCTATATATAGTCCAAGGTAGTCATAGAATAGATAAGAGAGAAAGTTTCTCCATATTCATGTCCTCTCGTGTATTGTATTCTCCTCCAATTATAGTGATACGCCGTCGTGCGTTCCGTGGTTTTTTCCCGTTTGGGTTTTCCACGTAAAAATCTGTGTTCTTGTTCTTGTTTGATCTACTTTTATTTGCGCGATTTTATAACAAGTGGTATCAGAGCCAAAGGTTTCAAGATTGATCTGCTGCCCGGGAGATTTTCCGCTGCGCTCCCGGGCAGCACCGCGCATCGTCGTTTGGATCAACATCCACAGTTCTACACAGCCGCAGCTTCACCAGGTTTGTGTTTTTCGTGAGATTGGATCTACCAGATCTGACACAGTTTCGGCGGCGGCAGCACGTGCGCTGCCATTAGTTCTTTTCGCACCGATCTTGCATCAAGCTGCCGAGTTCTTCGTCCGTGTGCGAACCCGTCCGGTACAATTTCCAATCCAGCGTATTCTGTTCTCTAGTCTCGGTACCAATACCGTGCAAAAGGAGCTACGTGTGGTTCAAGGTGGAGTACCGGATCAATTGAAGCTGTGTGTGCATGCGTGAGATTCAGTGAAGGATAACCAGATTGGTTTAAAGCTTACGCACATGAAGCAACATCAGATCAAATCTGACGGATCAAAGTCCCAAGGCCAGATATCAAACCCGATCAGGTTCTGCTAATTCACGTGAAAATAGTCTGCTCCTAGCGCAGATTTGTTTTGGTTCTTTAACTCTCCGTACTGCTACGTCCAGGTCCGAGATAAACCAGGTGCTATCTATTTTATGTCCGTCACTTCGCAATTTTAATTCTACATAGAATTTTTGTGGCTTGTACTACTTTGTGATCACAGTTTTATCGACTCATGGATATCATGAAGTACGATGTTCAGCTGTTGTATTATGACACAAGGTTTACCCTATGGCAAGTCGAGATGCGAGCGTTTTTCGGCGCAAGCCGATTATAAGGATGCACTGGTTAGTTTTGGAAATGAGCGTTTTGCTATTTGGACTTACAAGGAGAAAACAAAGGATTCCCGCACCACCTATGTTCGCTGGTATGATCATCATCTTTGATAGTTTTCAGTTCAAGGTGGAGTTTGGTGAATTATAGCCTGTTGGGAGATATTATGGATGCAAATTTCAGATGTTATGTTGCTGCAATTACATGAACACAATTCAAGAAAAAAATATTGAGGAGGTAATTTTTATGCCTGTTGGTAGCCAGCATTATACTCTTTGCTCTCCGAGTTTTTGCTGTTATGCATGTGAAGGTTTTGCTTTGTTACTCAAGTTCGTGATGAGGATTATTTGAGGTGCAAGAAGGAGATTGTTTCTGCTAGATACTACAACATTTGGTACTGTAAGTTTCAGTGCAATTCAGTTGTCTATGCTCTTTCAAGAGGGGTCTAGTGCAGAGTTAAAGCTCCGTTGCATGTTTGAGATTTCATCATCCGACAGTTATTCTACAAGGCAGTTTTTTGACCATGTCATGGATTTTCATTAACCATTATGAGTCGGCAGTTTTTTGGTGTACGTTATGCCCTTCGTACTAGATGCTCTTGCATGAGTATTGTTTGCCGAGGTTTGTGCTTTATGTTTAGCACGTTCAGATTCCATGAGATGAGTTCTTCACATTGTTATGTGCACCGAGATGTTGCACTATGAGCTATGCGCTTGTTCAGGCACCACAGGAGATATAATGACTTATGTCATTTGATGTTTGAGCAGTTTCAGTTTTTCTTTGAGGTCAGTGGCACAGACTCAGACTTTTGCTGGGGTTTTACAGGATGCCCAGGTTCATATGTCTGCTTTGTTGACAGCTGTGTTGTTTTTCTGGACGACCCAAGATTGATTTGCTCAATTTGACTTCATGAGAAGTTTATTAGTCCTATGGACGTTTCAAGGCACAAGGTTTACTTGTGATGACTTTAGTTGAGGAGTTGAATGCTATCTATGACTGTTGCAAGGGATTTCGGCTCAAGGTGGAGTTTGTTGTATTGTGTTCCGAAATCTATTTACCTGTTGTACTATGGAAGGAGTCCTAACGGACTACGGCGTACCAACCGTGCTAGACGTAGCACATCTACAACTCTATTTCATGTTCCCCAAGAAAGAGAGTTGTTTGCCCCTATATATAGTCCAAGGTAGTCATAGAATAGATAAGAGAGAAAGTTTCTCCATATTCATAGCACGTAGAGAGTCTGTCCTCTCGTGTATTGTATTCTCCTCCAATTATAGTGATACGCCGTCGTGCGTTCCGTGGTTTTTTCCCGTTTGGGTTTTCCACGTAAAAATCTGTGTTCTTGTTCTTGTTTGATCTACTTTTATTTGCGCGATTTTATAACAGCAATGACATGGGGATCCTGCTTGATCAAAACAAAGCTAAACCAATCTACGACAGTTTAGGGTTTTCACTGCATATCCGGAACATCCTACGCGTAGTTGGGCCTAGCAGATACGAAAGATGATGAAAACTATCCCTAGAAGAGGCCTAAAAACCAACATTACGTCAATTCCCGGAACATCCCTTATAGGAACGGTAAACAACACCTAACGCACTACCGGATCCTCCAACCCCGAGCATAAGGCCTAATCATGCAGATGTTAAACTAATCCTTGAAGAACAAGGAGCAACTATAACAGATCGGATCTACTAAGCAACGAACAAGCAAGATGCTGCCCTTACACCCAGATAGGTGTAAGGGCAGCTAGGTGTCGAGGGACGGCATTGCTAAGAAAATATGCATAAGAAAAGCATCAATGCAAGCCCCAAAACACCTAAGATAAGTAGTGCTACTCGCCATCAACAACGCTTCAGCACGAGTAACACAAGGTAGACGAATAAACGTATGCTGCCTAGATCGCAAGATGCGATCTAGGCAGCATGATGCTTACCCGGAAGAAACCCTCGAAACAAGGGGTGGCGATGCGCCTGGTTTGTGTTTGTTGTGAACGTGATTGTTGTTTATTTCATAAACCCTAGATACATATTTATAGTCCGTAGACTTTCTATCGTGGGAATACTCCCAACCGGGCACAAGCCAAACTCTATCTAACCGACACGTATCCTACTATATTACATATACACGGGCAAACTAGCCCAAACTTTGTATACAGGGCCGATTCATGTATTTCTTCTATGTATAATCTTTAAGCCCATCTCCAATCGTGGCCCACCTCTGATCCGGTCAAATTCTGGTGATAACACATGCCCCCCTGGTTTTGGAAATGACAATTCCAAAATCACTCTGCTTTTTTTTTTCGTCGGGTCATGTCGTGGCAGAGCAGAACCACTGCAGTATCCTTCATTATGATGCCTTGCCTTCTCGACTTCTATGCGCGATTTGATAGCTTTAACATCACTTCCTCGGAAACCGTAATGGCATTAATCTCCACTATATCCCCTTTATTTAACCGTGCCGAACAGTTCGCCACTTCATCCCCTTGCTCCGTTCTGTCCATCAGCACCCAAAAAACCCTCTTTCCCTGTAGCAATGTCTTCCTCTTCCTCTATCTCCTCAGGCCTCTCCTTCCAATCACTCGTCGGGTCAGAAGGTGACCTACCTCTGACCGATGGGGAGGACGACCTCGAGTTCCTCATCGAAGGGGAGCTGAAGAGCGAGAGTGAAGACGACCTCCACTCCTGGGCGAACCCCACCTCCTCCGACAAGGAGGAGGAAGAAGAAGAAGTAGAGGAGGAAGAGGAGGAGGATGATTCCTCCTCCTCCGCCGGGTATCCGCCGGCGAAGCGCTCCCGCGCGTGGGCGGACAGTGAGAACGATGACGATGACGAGGAAGAAGAGGAAGAGGAGGAGGATGATTCCTCCTCTTCCACCGGGTATCCGCCGGCGAAGCGCTTCCGCGCTTGGGAGGACAGCGAGGATGATGATGATGACGAGGAAGATGATGCTCCGGCCGAGGGCTGGGGCAGCAGCGACGAGGAATTCTCCGGAAGTAGCGCCGACGGCAGCTCCGATGCCGACGATGAGGCCAGCGAGGATTAGCAATGTAGGATTAGTAGTCCCTGAGCAATCGGCTCTTCTTTTGTTCTTCCTTTCTTGAGCAATCGGCTCTTCATTGTAAAAATCCTCTCTTATTAATGAAGAAGACATTTCTCAGCTGATTCTGTCCCTTTTTCCAACTTTGCCGATTAAAGTGAGTCAACACACTAAGAGCCGACGGCAGAGCATCGGCCTTCGCCATAAAACGCGAGCATGGCCAGCTCTATCGTCTTTTCAAACGGTAACCTGCGACTTATCTGAAAGAGCAAAACTCAAATCCCCAAATCGCCGTTTGAACAGATCAAACCCACGACCACATGAACCTCAGATGTCAATCGCGCAGGTTCGTAACTGCAACGGACTCAAAGCAACCTCATCCAACGCCCAAGCTATGGTCTCAGTCTTGAAGGTGATCCTTAACCATTCCTTATTGTTCGAACATAACGCCTTGCTTTATCTTTTGCATCAACAGGAACGGCCCTGATGGCTTTCCCTTTCCAATTCCTTTCAGCAGCTCTAGTGGTCTTCTCTTGCGACAACTCACCACCTTGGAAGAGGGTTATGATGGCGGGCTAGCCGATGAAACCCGAATCGGCTTCTAAAAACAGAGCATTCACCAAATCAGCTGCCCCCGAGCCTTAGTCAAGGCGAGAACGGCGGTGAGAACACGCAGTTCAGACAGATGGACCTATGCTCACGCAAAACTGAGAAAACCACCACACAGAGCCAGCCAAACTTGCCACCATCGATCACCTTTTCTTCTGCTGAAAGCCGATATCGCAGACGAAACACCAGCGGCTTAATGAGCCAAAAGACTGGGTTGGATGCCAAAACTGACGCTTTTGACAGTACCGCTGAACTGGCGACCTTGCGCAACGGGTTGGAAATCCTCGAAGAGAAGATTCTGGCACCAAAATCAGCTTAGTGCCGCTGAGGAAGCTCTCATTATCCACCCCCTCCAGGAAGCAGAAGGATCCTGTGTAATTGTACTAGAGTCGATGGCTGTGCATCGGCTTTGTTCCTTAGCTCTAAAGTCGACGTCCGTGCATCGGCTGTACATCGTGAGAATTTTTTTTACTGGCCGATTTTTCTATCGGCCCCCAATATTTCACTGCACATGTGTCGCACATGTTCATCTGATTAGGTGCCCCCCGAGCCGATTCTGCCAGGTATCTGCTGATGTCGGCTCTGTGGTTAGCCAAGGCACTAAATGTGAACGTCGGCTCTGTTAGGACCAGTGTTGACTTCTTCCAGCTCATTTAGCCGACGTAAACCCATTGCCCATTAGATCGATGTTGAACCCAGGCAGAACGCATGGTGAGGATAATTTTGGCCGATTGCTAGAATCGGCCTCCTTCTTCATTGCAATGCTTAGTGAAGGTTTACCACGTCTTGGTTTTTTACTGTAGCTACGTGACATGCTTGAGATGAGATTTTTGCTTTCCATTTTTTGGGGCCGATCGCAGGGATCGGCCTCGCCACGTACGTCCATTGTCTTGGACCTTGCTACTCTGTCAGGCCGGTAGATAAGACCAGCCTCACCCCATTTTTCGAAGCTTCGATGCGCTCACAGCCTTCCAAACTGATTCCAGAGAGCGGCTGATCTTGGTCATCTGCCTCCCAAATATTCATGGCAGCTAATGATATCTCGATTGAGTCATCTGCCTGAACGACCTCCACTTCATCTCCATCCCACTGTATGATGCATTGGTGCATTGTGGATGGAATGCAACGATTAGCGTGAATCCAATCCCTTCCTAGTAGGACAGCGTAATTGCTTTTGCTCGTCGACGATGAAGAACGCAAGTAGGTATGGTTTTCCGGCCTACGGTAAGATCTACATTCAGAACACCTTTTGCTTCGATGCTTGGCCGTTGAAATCGCTTAATGTGACGTTGGTCTTGATCGGATCATCATTGGAGTGTCCCAAACGTCGTAGCATGGAATACGGCATTATGTTGATCGCCGCTCCGATGTCAACCAACATCTTGCCGACGAGGCTGCCCATTGATATAACCTCTCGGGTATAGGGCCTTCAAATGCTCGTAGCTTCTATCTCGTGGCTTCTCAAAGATAACTGGCCGTGGACCGCAGTCGAATTGAGCCACCGATACTTCCTCGTCGTTTGGAGCGCGAAACTCTGACGGGAGTACGAACACCATGTTTGTATCAGCCGATGCTGCATCGGCTTTTCTTTGTTTAGGGCGCCACACTTTCTTCGGTGGGCGCGCCTCCGTCTCCAATGTTTGTTGAATTTTCACGGCCAGATCGGGTCGTGCCTTCCTCAATGTGTACAGGTATTGTGCCTCAGCTTCCTCCAGGTTTCGTAGCCGCTGCACCCTACGCTTCTGAGAATGGCTGAGTCCATCAGGGCACCACCTTGGCCGGTGATACCTATCTTCTTCACCATCTGACTCCTCAAAGTCTTCTTCTTGAGATGACTCAGCTCGCTTGTTCTGAGGTGGGAGAGGCCCTAGACGCTCGAACACTGAAACCTCGTTTGTTTTCTTCCTTTGTTGTCTGCATTCTGGGCAGTTCTCGATTGTTGGCAATCGGCTCATTCCTGAGTCCCAGCAATGTTTAAAGAAAGGACAGTCCCAATGCCTATCCATGTCATCTTGCTCCCTTGACCTCCCTCTAGCGTGACGCTCGTACCCGTCGTTGTTTCTATCACGTCGACGATACCTCCTATCCTCTGTATCAGACCGACGATATCTCTCATCATCTATGTCGTAGCGCCGACGTCGGTCGTACTGCTGCTCATATTTGTTAAGGAGATGCGCGGAGAGTGGACGTTGATACCGCACGCTTCTCACTTCCTTCTCGGTTAGGTACCGTCTATCATCATCATGGGGCCGGTCGCGTGGATCGGCCTCCTCTTTATCTTTGCCACGGGAGTGGCTGCTCTCTGCTTTATCTTTGCCATGGCGGCTCACAAGCCCTGCCATGTTGACACTAAAAGAGAACTCTGGCTCGCACCTTATGGAGTGGCTAAGATCCACCATGTTGACGCCAGAAACGGACGTGTGTCAACCTTCATGGCAAATTGTCCGAAAGTTAATCGGCCTGATTCTATCGCCATTTGAATCCGTGCGCGCAATACTTTGCGGTCGTTGGTGGCGTGAGTGAACGTGTGATGCCATTTGCAGTATGGCCTACCGTTCATCTCTTGTGACGTAGGGATTTTGTGGCCTTCGGGTAACTTCAATTGTTTCTCCTTCAGCAGCAAATCAAAAATCTGCTCAGCTTTGATCAAATCAAAGTCAAACCCTCTTGGAGGCCCTGGTTGATTCACCCATTTGCAGGACACAGGTACTGCCGTCCGAGCCCATTCAGCCACCGCGACTTCCTGATCTTCCGAAGGAGCTTCATCCTCATCAGCATCGACCAGGCCTATCGTGCGCTTGTACTTGTCTTGGTACGGTTCGGGTGGCGCTTGTTCATACAAAGTTAGTCTCTGGACCATGTGCGCCAACGAATTGTACTCCACTTGGAACGTCAGATCCTTGAGTGACGCTGCGAGGCCTGCCACGGCCAGCTCGACTGCTTCCTTCTCAGACAAATGAACCGAATAACATCGGTTCTTGACAGTTCTGAAACGCTGAATGTATTCAGACACTGTATCTCCTCGCCTTTGCCGAACTCGGGTCGGATCGGCAATGCCGGCTTCGAGTGGCTTCGAATGATATTGTGTGTGAAACTGTTCTTCCAATCTGTTTCCATGATCGAACCGAATCTAGGCGCAACGAGGTGTACCACCCAAAAGCTGGACCGGTGAGAGATTGCGTAAAAAACCTCACACGTAGCTGATCCGATGCTGAAACCATGCCTAGCTGGGCCAAGTATCGGCTCACATGCTCGATGGAGCTAGATCCTTCTGATCCACTGAATTTTGTGAAATCAGGGAGCCGATACTTAGGTGGCAGCGGGATCAGGTCAAACTCGTTGGGGTACGGCTTGGAATAGCCGATTATTTTCTTCTTCGGCAGGATACCGAACTAGTCTCTCAAGACTGCACTGATCTGATCCACGGTGGAAGCTGTAGCAGTTGAGCTTTCATGACTTGGTGCAGTGGCGTATTTAGCTAGCCATGCCTGTTTCTCAGCGTCTGCTCCCAAACTCCCTGCTGCTGCAGCCCATCCCTCTCGCCGTAACAATCGCTCCTCGCTCCGGCAATCCCTCCTGTTGGAGTCCGGATCGCTTGCGTCCGATTGTTGCAGTCCGACACGTATGTGCACACGTATCCATGTGGGATCTCCTTGGGCGGCTCATATAAGAATTGATAGTCGCCAGGATCACCTCCGACCTTGTAGACAACGTATGCTGGTGAACCTTGTTGCTATGGAGTTGCCATCGCGTACGGCAATGGTGGCCTGGTGTGGAGTTGCATCTCTCCCTGGTGAGTCCCTAGAGCAGGCCCCGAGGGGGAGTACTGATGCTTCATGATTTCTTGGACCACATGAAGCGCAACGCGCTCCAAAGTATTCACCAGGCTCTCGGAATGCCGATGTAGCGAATGAGCCACAACGTAGTTGATTTCCTGACGCAGGGCTCTGGTACGCTCCTCCGAAGGGAGAGACAGATCCAAACCCTCGAGTACGCCTTGGGGAGTGAATCCTTTAAACCTGATGCCGTGCGAACGGGTCTTCTCAAAGGAGCCGATGAGTTCGGCTTCACAGATGGTCTTCAGCTCATCGTACTTGATCGGTTCGTCCGCCATCTCGGATGCAGGTGTTGACGTGGATGTTGTAGAAGATTGTCCCACCGGGCGTGCCAGAATGTGTTGCCTGCCAAAACTCACCGACGAGCAGTGGTTAAGCAACACGAAGAGCCGGGAGGCTCCCAAGGCCGCTTAGTGGACCCTGGCACCTCGCGTCGTCCCGCAAGTTTCCCGCACACGTCCTGGCGGTTGCAAGGGCGTGCCACCTGACCTAGACCCGATCGGGAAGGTGTTAGATTGCTTCGATTATTCTCCTGCACGGTAGACACGTAAACATTAAATACGAGCCCTATCGGCTCTCAGGTTGCCCTGTGGATCGGCTCAAAGAGCCGATCGCCCCATGGTTCACGTTGGATTTGCAATGACATGGGGATCCTGCTTGATCAAAACAAAGCTAAACCAATCTACGACAGTTTAGGGTTTTCACTGCATAACCGGAACATCCTACGCGTAGTTGGCCTAGCAGATACGAAAGATGATGAAAACTATCCCTAGAAGAGGCCTAAAAACCAACATTACGTCAATTCCCGGAACATCCTTATAGGAACGGTCAACAACACCTAACGCACTACCGGATCCTCCAACCCCAGCATAAGGCCTAATCATGCAGATGTTAAACTAATCCTTGAAGAACAAGGAGCAACTATAACAGATCGGATCTACTAAGCAACGAACAAGCAAGATGCTGCCCTTACACCCAGATAGGTGTAAGGGCAGCTAGGTGTCGAGGGACGGCATTGCTAAGCAAATATGCATAAGAAAAGCATCAATGCAAGCCCCAAAACACCTAAGATAAGTAGTTCTACTCGCCATCAACAACGCTTCAGCACGAGTAACACAAGGTAGACGAATAAACGTATGCTGCATAGATCGCAAGATGCGATCTAGGCAGCATGATGCTTACCCGGAAGAAACCCTCGAAACAAGGGGTGGCGATGCGCCTGGTTTGTGTTTGTTGTGAACGTGATTGTTGTTTATTTCATAAACCCTACATACATATTTATAGTCCGTAGACTTTCTATCGTGGGAATACTCCCAACCGGGCACAAGCCAAACTCTATCTAACCGACACGTATCCTACTATATTACAGATACACGGGCAAACTAGCCCAAACTTTGTATACAAGGCCGATTCATGTATTTCTTCTATGTATAATCTTTAAGCCCATCTCCAATCGCGGCCCACCTCTGATCCGGTCAAATTCTGGTGATAACACTACTACATGGCATTTCTCCGCCATTCCAAAGTAAATTGCTTGAGTGCTACCTTTAAAATTTCTATCCTTTACCTTTGCAATATATAGCTCATGGGACAAATAGCTTAAAAACTATTGTGGTATTGAATATGTATTTATGCATTTTATCTCTTATTAAGTTGCTTGCTGTGCGATAACCATGTTTCTGGGGACGCCATCAACACTTTGTTGAATATCATGTGAGTTGCTATGCATGTCCGTCTTGTCTGAAGTAAGGGAGATTTACCACTAGTTGAATGGTTAGAGCATGCATACTGTTAGAGAAGAACATTGGGCCGCTAACTGATAACCCACAAGTATAGGGGATCGCGGCAGTCTTCGAGGGAAGTAAAACCCAAATTTATTGATTCGACACAAGGGGAGGTAAAGAATACTTATAAGCCTTAACAACTGAGTTGTCAATTCAGGTGGACCTGGAAAAGCACTAGTAACAGGGGTGATGTGAAAGTAGCAGTGATATGAGAGCAGTAGTAACAGTAACACGGCAGCGATAATAGTAATATGAGAGCAATGGCACCGAGAAAATAGTTGATACTACTTCCAATGACATGTAGAACGAGTATATAATGATGAAAGATGGACCGGGGTTCCCAGCTATCTACACTAGTGGCAACTCTCCAATAACAAGTGTTGGGTGAACAAATTACAGTCGGGCAATTGATAGGATTGAAATAGCATTAAGACAGAATATCAAGATCATTAATCATGTAGGCATGTTTCCCATATATAGTCATACGTGCTCGCAATGAGAAACTTGTACAACATCTTTTGTCCTACCAGCCGGTGGTAGTCGGGCCTCTAGGGAATCTACTGGAAATTAAGGTACTCCTTTTAATAGAGCACCGGAGCAAAGCATTAACACTCCGTGAAAACATGTGATCATCACATCTAAGCCTTTCCCTCCAGTTGTCCCAATTTCTGTCACTTTGGGGCCTTTGGTTCCGGACATAGACATGTGCATACAACTTGTAGATACAATCTAAGCAATAAGTATAGAGCCCAAATCTAAGATCATGCCACTCGGGCCCTAGTGACAAGCATTAAGCATAACAAGATTGCAGCAACAATAACTTCACAAACTGTATAGATAGACAATCATAACGTAACAATCCATCGGATCCCGACAAACACAACACCGATTACATCAGATGAATCTCAATCATGTAAGGCAGCTCATGAGATCATTGTATTGAAGTACATGGGGGAGAGAATACCAACTAGCTACAGCTAGAACCCGTAGTCCATGGGGAAACTACTCACGGAGCATGATGGAGGCGATGGCGTTGATGGAGATGGCTTCCGGGGCACTTCCCCGTCCCGGCAGGTGCCGGAACGCAGACTTCGTCCCCCGAATTGGTGTTTCGCGATGGTGGCGGCGCCCCTGGAGTCTTTCTGGAGTTTCGTCAATTGGTATCGCGTTTTTAGGTCTCCAGGGCTTAAATAGGCGAAGAGTCGGAGTCGGAGGGGCCACGGGTCCACCTCACACTAGGGCGGCGCGCCCCCCCTCCTGGGCCGCGCCGGCCACACGTGTGGGGCCCCCAGGGCTCCCCTCTGGTCCCCCTTTGACTTTCTGGAAGGTTCCGGGAAAAATAGGATGTTTGGTCTTCGTTTCGTCGAATTCCGAGAATATTGCCCGAACAGCCTTTCTGGAACCAAAAACAGCAGAAAACAGGAACTGGCACTGTGGCATCTTGTTAATAGGTTAGTTCCGGAAAACGCATAAAAACATTATAAAGTGCAACCAAAACATGTAAGTATTGTCATAAAACAAGCATGGAACATCAGAAATTATAGGTACGTTGGCGACGTATCAAGCATCCCCAAGCTTAGTTCCTGCTCGTCCTCGAGTAGGTAAACGATAAAAAGAGTAATTTCTGTAGTGACATGCTACTTACATAACCTTGATCATACTATTACAAAGCACATGAGATGAATGAAGTGACTCAAGGCAATAATCTATAGTTGCTAACAAATAGATAACATATAGCAAAACTTTTCATGAATAGTACTTTCAAGACAAGCATCAAAAGTCTTGCACAAGAGTTAACTCATAAATCAATAGATTCAAAGTAAAGGCATCGAAGCAACACAAAGGAAGATTTAAGTTTCAGCAGTTGCTTTCAACTTTCAACATGCGTATCTCATGGATAATTGTCAACATAAAGTAATATGATGAATGCAAATAAGCAAGTATGTAAGAATCAATGCACAGTTGACACAAGTGTTTGCTTCTAAGATGGAAGGAAGTAGGTAAACTGACTCAACATAAAGTAAAAGAAAGGCCCTTCGCAGAGAGAAGCATGGATTAAATCATGTGCTAGAGCTTTTTAAGTTTTGAAATCATATAGAGAGCATAAAAGTAAAGTTTTGAGAGGTGTTTGTTGTTGTCAACGAATGATAGTGGGCACTCTAACTACCTCATCAACCAGACTTTCAAGAGCGGCTCCCATGAAGGACGTTATCTCTACCAGCAAGGTAGATCATCCCTCTTCTCTTTTGTTTACACATGTATTTTAGTTTCATTATTTATGGATGACACTCCTCCCAACCTTTTGCTTACACAAGCCATGGCTAACCGAATCCTCTGGTGCCTTCCAACATTCACATACCATGAAGGAGTGTCTATTTGCAAAATTAAGTTGCTTACTGATAGATCGTGGAAAAACACGTGAAGAGAATTATTAATGCAAGTTAATTAATTGGGGCTGGGAACCCCATTGCCGGCTCTTTTTGCAAAATTATTGGATAAGCGGATGAAGCCACTAGTCCATTGGTGAGAGTCTCGTCAAGAGTAAATGACAAGGTTGAAAGATAAAACACCACATACTTCCTCATGAGCTATAAAACATCAACACAAATTGAGAAGCATTTTGAAGGTTTAAAGGTAGCACATGAAGTATTTACTTGGAATGGCAGGAAATACCACATAGTAGGTAGATATAGTGGACACAAATGGCATAGGTTTTGGCTCAAGGTTTTGGATGCACGAGAAGCATTTCCTCTCAGTACAAGGCTTTGGGCTAGCAAGGTTATTTGAAGCAAACACAAGTATGAACCGGTACAGCAAAACTTACATAAGAACATATTACAAGCATTATAGTACTCTACACTGTCTTCCTTGTTGCTCAAACACTTTTACCAGAAAATATCTAGTCCTTAAGAGAGACCAATCATGCAAACCAATTTCAACAAGCTCTACAGCAGTTCTCCACTAATAGGTTTAAACTACATGAAAAAACTTAATAATGATCTACTTGAGAGCTCAAAACAATTGCCAAGTGTCAAATTATTCAAGACAATATGAGGCATTTTCTGTTTCCAACCAAATATAAATAAGTGCAATAGCTTCCAACTTTTATCATTGAACATTAAAAGTAAAACGAAGAACAAGTGTTCATATGAAAAAGCGGAGCATGTCTCTCTCCCACACAAGGATTGCTAGGATCCGAATTTATTCAAACATAAACAAAAATAAAAGCACACAGACGCTCCAAGTAAAGCACATATGATGTGACCGAATAAAAATATAGTTTCAATAGAAGAAACCTGATAAGTTGATGAAGAAGGGGATGCCTTGGGCATCCCCAAGATTAGACGCTTGAGTATTCTTTAAATATGCAGGGATGAACCACGGGGGCATCCCCAAGCTTAGACTTTTCACTCTTCTTGGTCATATATCATCCTCCTCTCTTGACCCTTGAAAACTTCCTCCACACCAAACTCAAAACAAACTCATTAGAGGGTTAGTGCATAATCAAAAATTCACATGTTCAGAGGTGACACAATCATTCTTAACACTTCCGGACATTGCTCAAAGCTACTGGAAGGTAATGGAACAAAGAAATCCACCCAACACAACGAAAGAAGCAATGCGAAATAAAAGGCAGAATCCGACAAAACGAACAGATCCGTAAAGACGAATTTTATTGAGGCACCAAACTTGCTCGGATGAAAATGCCCAAATTGAATGAAAGTTGCGCACATATCCGAGGATCACTCACGTAAATTTTCATAAGTTTCGAGTTACCTACAGAGAATTAGGCCCAGATTCGTGACAACGAAGAAATCTGTTTCTGCGCAGTAATCCAAATCTAGTATGAACCTTACTATCAAAGACTTTACTTGGCACAACAATGCAACAAAATTAAGATAAGGAGAGGTTGCTACAGTAGTAACAACTTCCAAGACACAAATACAAGATAAAAGTACTCGTAGCAAAATAAACACATGGGTTATCTCCCAAGAAGTTCTTTCTTTATAGCCATTAAGATGGGCTCAAGCAGTTTTAATGATGCACTAGAGTTGAAGCAAAAGAGAGCATCAAGAAGCAAATTCAAAACACATTTAAGTCTAACCCACTTCCTATGCATAGGAATCTTGTACACAAATAAATTCATGAAGAACAAAGTGACAAGCATAAGAAGATAAAACAAGAGTAACTTCAAAATTTTAAGCATATAGAGAGGTGTTTTAGTACCATGCAAATTTCTACAACCATATTTTCCTCTCTCATAATAATTTTCAGTAGCTTCATGAACAAACTCAAAAACATAACTATCACATACAGCATGCTTTTCATGATTCACAAACACATAATTTTTATAAAGCTCAAAAATAGTGCGATTAAAACTTTCAAACACACTTTTATCAATAATATAACAAGATCGTTGATATATCTCAAGAGATATGGGACTCATAGATAATGTCAAGACCTCTCCAATCCCATTTTAATTAGTACTACAATTAATATTATCAAGTAACATAGGACCATCATCTAAAGCTTTATCATAAACATTTGCCAAGCAAAATTCTTTAGTATCATGCATTTCGACATCAGGCACAAACAAAGCATTATCATAAGATTTATCAAAGTAGCATGGATTATCATATATAACAGTAGCATAATTATTCTCACAAGTTTTACTCATAGGTAATATTTCAAGAGAATCCACAGGAACATAACATTCAACCTCTTTCGGTAAGCATGGAGGACAATCAAATAATGTAAGAGATAAAGAGTTACTCTCATTAGAAGGTTGGAATGGGTAGCTAATCCATTCTTCCTCCTTTTGTTCGTCGCTCTCCTCTTCTTTTTCATCCAATGAGCTTTCGTGTTCATCAATTTCCTCCTCTTTTTCATCCAATGAGCTTTCGTGTTCATCGGTTTCTTCTTCCACAGGTTCCCGCAAATTGTGAGTGCATTCTTGTGCATTAATGAGTCTCTCTTTATAATCAATGATATAAGGATTACCACCGTAGCATTCTATGCAAGAATTAAGGATAGTAGAGACATAATCTTTAAGGTCCTTACAAATAGCACAAGTTTCATAATTCTCAACCATGAAGGATTCTATCTCGGAGGCTCCCATAAATAAGACAAATTGTTCTACCTCTTCGAACCCATAATGAATATAGCAATTCCGATTATAGTTCTTAATTAAAAATTCCTCACTAAAGCCACATTGAAATTTAAGATGTTTAGTATCCTGTTGAGAGCAACAGTTTATATCATGGCGTCTAAGCAAGATTCTAGCCATTGTATTCAATTTTTCTATCATAGCACTCTTTATTTTACCAGTTCTTGATTCTCTATAATTATTATAACATTCTATAAGCTCCAAGTAGGTTGTTGGTTCTCCCATAACAGCAGTTTTTAATTTTTAGATTTTTCAATTTTTTATGGATTTTTGGGTATATGAGGAAAATAAAACAAAACAAAAACAAACTAGACAAAAGTAAACTAAGCAAAATAGTACTAGATAGAAATAAACTAAGCACAAATAAACTAAACAAAATTAAACTAAGCAAAACAAAATAAAATAAAAATAGAGAGAGAGAGGTAGAGTGTACTCCCCAGGTGAACTTATGAGTAGAGCTATGCCTCCCCGGCAACGGTGCCAGAAAACAGTCTTGATAACCCACAAGTATAGGGGATCGCGGCAGCCTTCGAGGGAAGTAAAACCCAAATTTATTGATTCGACACAAGGGGAGGTAAAGAATACTTATAAGCCTTAACAACGGAGTTGTCAATTCAGCTGCACCTGGAAAAGCACTAGTAACGAGGGTGATGTGAAAGTAGCAGTGATATGAGAGCAAGTAGTAACAAGTAATACAGACAGCGAGTAATAGTAATATGAGAGCAATGGCACCAGTAAAATAGTTGATACTACTTCCAATGACATGTAGAACGAGTATATAATGATGAAAGATGGACCGGGGTTCCCAGCTATCTACACTAGTGGCAACTCTCCAATAACAAGTGTTGGGTGAACAAATTACAATCGGGCAATTGATAGGATTGAAATAGCATTAAGACAGAATATCAAGATCATTAATCATGTAGGCATGTTTCCCATATATAGTCATACGTGCTCGCAATGAGAAACTTGTACAACATCTTTTGTCCTACCAGCTAGGTGGCAGCCGGGCCTCTAGGGAATCTACTGGAAATTAAGGTACTCCTTTTAATAGAGCACCGGAGCAAAGCATTAACACTCCGTGAAAACATGTGATCCTCACATCTAAGCCTTTCCCTCCAGTTGTCCCAATTTCTGTCACTTTGGGGCCTTTGGTTCCGGACATAGACATGTGCAAACAACTTGTAGATACAATCTAAGCAATAAGTATAGAGCCCAAATCTAAGATCATGCCACTCGGGCCCTAGTGACAAGCATTAAGCATAACAAGATTGCAGCAACAATAACTTCACAAACTTTATAGATAGACAATCATAACGTAACAATCCATCGGATCCCGACAAACACAACACCGATTACATCAGATGAATCTCAATCATGTAAGGCAGCTCATGAGATCATTGTATTGAAGTACATGGGGGAGACAATACCAACTAGGTACAGCTAGAACTCGTAGTCCATGGGGGAACTACTCACGGAGCATGATGGAGGCGATGGCGTTGATGGAGATGGCTTCCGGGGGCACTTCCCCGTCCCGGCAGGGTGCCGGAATAGAGACTTCTGTCCCCCGAATTGGAGTTTCGCGATGGTGGCGGCGCCCCTGGAGTCTTTCTGGAGTTTCATCAATTGGTATCGCGTTTTTAGGTCTTCAGGGCTTAAATAGGCGAAGAGTCGGAGTCGGAGGGGCCACGGGGCCACCTCACACTAGGGCGGCGCGCCCCCCTCCTGGTCCGCGCCGGCCACACGTGGGGGGCCCCCAGGGCTCCCCTCTGGTCCCCCTTTGACTTTCTGGAAGGTTCCGGGAAAAATAGGATGTTTGGTCTTCGTTTCGTCGAATTCCGAGAATATTGCCCGAACATCCTTTCTGGAACCAAAAACAGCAGAAAACGAGAACTGGCACTGTGGCATCTTGTTAATAGGTTAGTTCCGGAAAACGCATAAAAACATTATAAAGTGCAAGCAAAACATGTAAGTATTGTCATAAAACAAGCATGGAACATCAGAAATTATAGGTACGTTGGCGACGTATCACTAACTAAAGCCATGAATCATGGTGGAAGTTTCAGTTTTAGACAAATATCCTCAATCTCATATGAGAACATTAATTGTTGCTAATTGCTTATGCATTAAAGAGGAGTCCATTATCTGTTGTCTATGTTGTCCCGGTATGGATGTCTAAGTTGAGAATAATCAAAAGCGAGAAATCCAATGCGAGCTTTCTCCTTAGACCTTTGTACAAAGCGGCATAGAGGTACCCCTTTGTGACACTTGGTTAAAACATGTGTATTGCGATGATAATCCCGGTAATCCAAGCTAATTAGGACAAGGTGCGGGCACTATTAGTATACTATGCATGAGGCTTGCAACTTGTAGGATATAGTTTACATGATGCATGTGCTTTATTACTACCGTTGACAAAATTGTTTCTTGCTTTCAAAACCAAAGCTCTAGCACAAATATAGCAATCAATGCTTCCCTCTGCGAAGGGCCTTTCTTTTACTTTTATGTCGAGTCAGTTCACCTATTTCTCTCCATCTCAAGAAGCAAACACTTGTGTGAACTGTGCATTGATTCCTACATACTTGGATATTGCACTTGTTATATTACTTTACATTGACAATATCCATGAGATATACATGTTATAAGTTGAAAGCAACCGTTGAAACTTAATCTTCCTTTGTGTTGCTTCAATACCTCTACTTTGAATTATTGCTTTATGAGTTAACTCTTATGCAAGACTTATTGATGCTTGTCTTGAAAGTACTATTCATGAAAAGTCTTTGCTTTATGATTCAGTTGTTTACTCATGTCATTTACCATTGTCTTTGATCGCTGCATTCATTACATGTGCTTACAATAGTATGATCAAGGTTATGATGGCATGTCACTCCAGAAATTATCTTTGTTATCGTTTACCTGCTCGGGACAAGCAGGAACTAAGCTTGGGGATGCTGATACGTCTCCGACGTATCGATAGTTTCTTATGTTCCATGCCACAAATTGATGATATCTACATGTTTTATGCATACTTTATGTCATTATTATGCGTTTTCCGGAACTAACCTATTGACGAGATGCCGAAGTGCCAGTTCCAGTTTTATGCTGTTTTTTGTTTCAGAAATCCTAGTAAGGAAATATTCTCAGAATTGGACGAAATCAACGCCTAGGGTCCTATTTTTCCACGAAGCTTCCAGAAGTCCGAAGGGGAAACGAAGTGGGGCCACGAGGTGGGGACACAGTAGGGCGGCGCGGCCCAAGCCCTGGCCGCGCCGGCCTAGTGTGTGGTCCCACCAGGACTCCACCGACCTTGCCCTTCCGCCTACTTAAAGCCTCCGTCGCGAAAACCCTATCACGTTCGACGAAACCAGAGAAAACCTTCCGCGAGCCGCCGCCATCGCGAAGCCAAGATCCGGGGACAGGAGTCTCTCGTTCCGGCACGCCGCCGGACGGGGAAGTGCCCCCGAAGGCTCCTCCATCGACACCACCGCCATCTCCATCAACGCTCGCTGTCTCCCATGAGGAGGGAGTAGTTCTCCATCGAGGCTCGGGGCTGTACCGGTAGCTATGTGGTTAATCTATCTCCTATGTGCTTCAATACAATAATCTCATGAGCTGCCTTACATGATTGAGATTCATATGATGATGCTTGTAATCTAGATGTCATTGTGCTAGTCAAGTGGATTTTACTTATGTGATCTCCTGGAGACTCCTTGTCCCACGTGTGTAAAGGTGACGAGTGTGTGCACCGTGTGGGTCTCTTAGGCTATATTTCACGAATACTTATTCACCGTTATGAATGGCATAGTGAAGTGCTTATTTATATCTCTTTATGATTGCAATGTGTTTTGTATCACAATATATCTGTGTGCTACTCTAGTGATGTTATTAAAGTAGTTTATTCCTCCCCGCACGGTGTAATGGTGACAAGTGTGTGCATCGTGTAGTACTTGGCGTGGGCTATGATTGTGATCTCTTGTAGATTATGAAGTTAACTATTGCTATGATAGTATTGATGTGATCTATTCCTCCTTTCGTAGTGTGAAGGTGACGGTGTGCATGCGATGTTAGTACTTGGTTTGGTTATGTTGATCTCGTTATGCACTCTAAGGTTATTTAAATATGAACATTGAATATTGTGGAGCTTGTTAACTCCGGCATTGAGGGTTCGTGTAATCCTACACGCTTAGTGGTGTTCATCATCCAACAAGAGGGTGTAGAGTCTAGCATCTATCTATTTATTCTCGTTATGTGATCAATGTTGAGAGTGTCCACTAGTGAAAGTATGATCCCTAGGCCTTGTTCCTAAATACTTCTATCGCTGTTTGTTTACTCGTTTTACCGCATCTATACTTCCTGCAATATTACCACCATCAACCACACACCAGTCCCGGACAAAGCAAAGCACTTTTCTCGGTGCCGTTGCTATCGCTCGCATTTATTCATACCACCTGTATTTCACTATCTCTTCGCCGAACTAGTGCACCTATTAGGTGTGTTGGGGACACAAGAGACTCTTTGTGGTTGCGGTGGTTGCATGAGAGGGATATCTTTGACCTCTTCCTCCCTGAGTTCGATAAACCTTGGGTGATCCACTTAAGGGAAACTTGCTGCTGTTCTACAAACCTCTGCTCTTGGAGGCCCAACACTGTCTACAAGAATAGAAGCACCCGTAGACATCAGTACCCCTTTGTGACACTTGGTTGAAACATATGATATGCAATGATAATCCGTGTTAACCCAAGCTAATTAGGACAAGGTGCGAGCACTATTAGTATACTATGCATGAGGCTTGCAACTTATAAGATGTTTTATACATAACTCATATGCTTTATTACTACCGTTGACAAAATTGTTTCCTGTTTTCAAAATGAAAAGCTCTAGCACAAATATAGTAATCAATGCTTCCCTCTGCGAAGGGCCATTCTTCTACTTTATTGTTGAGTCAGTTTACCTATTCTTTCTACCCAGAAGCAAACACTTGTATCAACTGTGTGCATTGATTCTTACATGTTTACTTATTGCACTTGTTATATTGCTTTATGTTGACAATTATCCATGAGATATATATGTTGAAGTTGAAAGCAACCGCTGAAACTTTATCTTCATTTGTGTTGCTTCAATGCCTTTACTTTGAATTTATTGCTTCATGAGTAACTCTTATGCAAGTCTTATTGATGCTTGTCTTGAAAGTATTTTTCATGAAAAGTCTTTGCTATATGATTCATTAGTTTACTCATTATCTTCATCATTGCTTCGAATCGCTGCATTCATCTCATATGCTTTACAATAGTATGATCAAGATTATGATAGCATGTCACTTCGTAAATTATTTTTGTTATCGTTTACCTACTCGAGGGCGAGTAGGAACTAAGCTTGGGGATGCTTGATACGTCCCAAACGTATCTATAATTTCTTATGTTCCATGCTACTTTTATGATGATACTCACATGTTTTATACACATTATATGTCATATTTATGCATTTTCCGGCACTAACCTATTGACGAGATGCCGAAGAGCCGCTTGTCGTTTTCTCGCTGTTTTTGGTTTCGTAAATCCTAGTAAGGAAATATTCTCGGAATTGGACGAAATCAACGCCCATGGTCCTATTTTTGCACGAAGCTTCCAGAAGACCGGAGGACTTATGAAGTGGGGCCACGAGGTGGCGCCACACTAGGGCGGCGCGGCCCAAGCCTTGGCCGCGCCAGCCTGTTGTGTGGGGCCCTCGTGTGGCCCCATGATCCGTCCTTCCGCCTACCTAAAGCCTCCGTCGCGAAACCCCCAGTACCGAGAGCCACGATACGGAAAACCTTCCAGAGACGCCGCCACCGCCAATCCCATCTCGGGGGATTCAGGAGATCGCCTCCGGCACCCTGCCGGAGAGGGGAATCATCTCCCGGAGGTCTCTTCATCGCCATGATCGCCTCCGGATCGATGTGTGAGTAGTTCACCCCTGGACTATGGGTCCATAGCAGTAGCTAGATGGTCGTCTTCTCCCCATTGTGCTAGCATGTTAGATCTTGTGAGCTGCCTATCATGATCAAGATCATCTATTTGTAATCCTTCATGTTGTGTTTGTTGGGATCCGATGAATATTGAATACTATGTCAAGTTGATTATCAATCTATCATATATGTTATTTATGTTCTTGCATGCTCTCCGTTGCTAGTAGAGGCTCCGGCCAAGTTGATACTTGTGACTCCAAGAGGGAGTATTTATGCTCGATAGTGGGTTCATGCCTCCATTAAATCCGGGACAAGTGACGAAAGTTCTAAGGTTATGGATGTGCTGTTGCCACTAGGGATAAAACATCGATGTTTTGTCTAAAGATATTTGTGTTGATTACATTACGCACCATACTTAATGCAATTGTCTGTTGTTTACAACTTAATACTGGAGGGGGTTCGGATGATAACCTGAAGGTGGACTTTTTAGGCATAGATGCATGCTGGATAGCGGTCTATGTACTTTGTCGTAATACCCTAATTGAATCTCATAGTACTCATCATGATATATGTATGTTCATTGTTATGCCTTCTTTATTTGTCAATTGCCCAACTGTAATCTGCTATCTTATGGGAGAGACACCGCTAGTGAACTGTGGACCCCGGTCCTATTCTTTACATCTGAAATACAAACTGCTGCAATTGTTCTTTACTGTTCTTCGCAAACAAACATCATCATCCACACTATACATCTAATCCTTTGTTTTCAAGCAAGCCGGTGAGATTGACAACCTCGCTGTTACGTTGGGGCAAAGTTCTGTGATTGTGTTGTGCAGGTTCCACGTTGGCGCCGGAATCCCTGGTGTTGCGCCGCACTACACTCCGCCGCCATCAACCTTCAACGTGCTTCTTGGCTCCTACTAGTTCGATAACCTTGGTTTCTTACTGAGGGAAAACTTGCTGCTGTGCGCATCACACCTTCCTCTTGGGGTTCCCAACGGACGTGTCATCTACGCGCATCATCATACTCGTCGCTAACCTTAGGGTCGTGTTCAATCTCCTCATACAATGTCGAGTGCCGCAAGTGTCACACCTTGTAGGTTTCGCACATGTATGGTCCCAACGATGCTCTAGTCTCCCGACCCCGTTCCAGAAGAGTTGCAGAAGTACATCTTCTAGATTTAGATTTAAGCAGTGCTTCGTCATACTGGGTGGGGTAGTCTCCCTACCGACGTAGTTCTTCAATGAACCACACTTACAAGAAAACTAGAAAGAGATTTTTCTATTTTTAATTGTGTATATTCGCCCCTCCTCGTGTCCACTATATATAGGGGGAAGGGCACTTGGCTTGGCAAGGTGGGTAAAAGGAGGGGGAGGAGGTGGTCTGGCCGGCCAAACCTCCTTGCCCCCCCTACACTACAAAGGAAGACATTTTTTTTGACAAATCACTTTCGTCATATTAAGGCCAATTTTCGTCAAGGATTACTTCGCGGTGACAAAATTTGATCGTCATGGGGTTCGTCAAGGAAGCTCCGTCATAAAATATCGGGGGTGACGGTATGCATTTTTTCGTCAACGTCAAATGTTTGATGGTGACGACCTACAAATTCGTCAACATCAAAGGTTCATTGTTGACAGACAGTGTTTGTCACGAAAAATTGCAACTTTCGTCAATATCTAAATCTTGGGAAGCTTCGATTGGTCCAAAAAAGCATACGTGGCCTTACATGTGGGTCCATTTGGCTTCGACAACATGGGTCCGACGGCGCCGACATGGATATCTCGGTGGGACCCACAAAATATTATGACAAGCTGGACCCACAATATTCGACCGGTGGGATCCACAAAATTCGGACAAGTGGGACCAGGTTGTTGCCGACATATGGGTCCCAATAATGTCGACTCGGTGGGACCCACAAATTCCGACAAGTGGGACCGGAAATTGGTGCCACGTGGTTTCATTTAATAGTGACGTTGTGACATTTTCCGTCACCTTTTGAATTTGACAAAATTTGAGAGCATTTGAATTATTTGCGAAATTTGGGAAACAAAAAATCGGCGAAATATCAAAAAGTAGACAATAAATATCATACTTAAATGGTGGCACAAGAAGTATATATGTCTCTCACGGACCGAAAGATTCATAAGAAAATTACAATTGGAACACAAAGAAATTAAAAGACCTATGATTAATAATGTTGTAGGACGGTGGTGCAATAGATTAGTTGCCCCGGGATTGAGACATGGATGGTGGCTGGGATGTCCTCAAGAGCAAATTAAGCACGGCATCCATTTCTCGTCGACCTCTTTTCATAAGCCGTAGTCTTTTCTTCTTGGGCTTTCTTCACAGCCTTCAAGTTCTTCCTCCCGCTTCTTCCCGATCTCTTCAAATTTTTCATCTTGTTCTTGCAGTCTTGCCCGCATGTCACCGTGGTACGTTTCAGCCTGCTCGTATGGAGTTCTGCTCTTGATCTCGCCAGCCTTTGTTGTAGCTCTCGATGCGTGTAGCTGAGACGAAGACTTCCCGGAACTTGTTGCGACGCCCAATCTTGGTAGGAATGTGCTCGTTGCGAGTGGTGGATGGGCTTTTCTCGCTCGTAACTAGCCGAACAATTTGCAAATCAGCCAAATCAGGTTCATCTTCATTGCGTGGCGCCGCTTTTTTGCCACCATTTGATCCCGCATAAAGATTACAATCATTGCATGGACAACATACAAAACTGGATTATATTATATTGTGCTAATAAGAAATATTTCTTACATATGCACTTTTTGCTTCAAAGACTCATAATGTTATCCTTGTTAGTGTGTGTGATTCTAAAAAATTCAATTGGAGAGGTTTCTTCTTCCTGCCGCTTAGCCTTCTGCTTGAAAAAATGTAGAATGCACATTACCATTGTACACTCGTGTATGACGAAGTATGAACTCGTATTGGGAAATTCGAACACTTACTAGATGTTCCCGAGTGAGCAACATAGCTTCGAGATCCAAGTGGTATGGAACTGTTTCACAGCCTTCTCTGTTCTTTCCATTTATTGCACACGAGTCCCTATGTTCAAGTACATGCATTTTATTTATCCAGATCGTACAAATGTAAGAATTCGAGTAGGTCATTATCGAAAGCAATAACGTTTATGTACCTGGTACTTCTCATCAAACCATCTTTTCACCAGTTCTTTCCAGCTATTCTCTTCTACATGACCTCGGCTTCTTGAGATATGCTTGCTCCAGGTGTGAGATTTTTAATTTTCGGCCAATACTCCTTTTTAAGCCTATATCGGAATCGCCGAATACTAACTTGCAGCATATCAGTGCACACATCTTGAGCCACCTCATCATTTTTGTCCATATTAAACTTTCCCTTCAAAATAGTGATGCATTAATCAGTAGATTCTTAGATAGATGATCATGTAGCAAACTAATTAGGTTAAACCAAGATTGTACAGGACTCACCGCTACTGTACTTATAGCATGAGGAATGACATGTTTGAGAGTGTCATCTTTCTTGTACTGTGTCCAGTGTGTTGCAAGCGGCATTTTTTCACGGATGTGAATACCAACCTCATTGCTCAGCTTTGCTGATTGGACATAATCCTTGGGTCTCCTGACACCAGGAGTGAATTCAATTGGCATCTTATTGCCACCATGTCTTCTTGTGTACTCATGTAGTCCATGGCCCATGGTACGTCTCGCGTCCACCTCTCTTTCTCTTACTACCGCCGGATGTTGTCAATGTCTCTCGAAATAAGAGATATGAAATGATTCTCTTTTATATGAAAATATGCGGTACAGTTGTTTAGTTTTTACAAACTTTCATACCTTGCCGCTCAAAGTTTACAATTTGATTGTCCTCGGGAGATGAGGTGCTGCCTCCGGATGTCATGATCTCGGTTAGGTGAGGGTGCTCCTTCGGTGTTCGGACCAGCAAGTGGCCATCGGCTCATCGGATGACCCAGCTTCAGGTTCAGCTTGTTGCCATTGATCTTGTTGCAATGTTGGATGGTGCAACTTGAGGTATGGATCGCTTCTTCCGTGCAACTATTGCGGAAGAAGCAACTATCTCGCAAGCAAAGTAGAGGCTACATTAGTAGGAAACATTTAGCATGTACGTATTTCCTATCATAGTTCGGACATAGTTCCACGCACCTGAGCTGAAGTTTTGCCGATAGCGGCACTCGATCCTCATCCGAATGAAGATCATCATCGCGAGTAGCTATCTCTTCCGGATTCGGTTCATACGAAGGGTCCTCTTCGACCTCCATCTCTTCGCAGACCGAGTCCTTTAGATTGTTACTAGTTCCTATTTGTACCCCACCATACACTAATGTACGTGCAAAACCGGAGAAATCTTTCTCGAAATTTGTGGGCAGGTCCATATTTTTCAGCGAAATTTTTTTCCATGCGTACTACATTTTCTTGCATTTGTTTCTCCTTGGCAAGCTCATATGCCGGCTTGACGGGGTTTTGTGTCTCCGCTGAAATAATCGGAAGAGCGGAGCGTGAACAAAACATAAGAGGGCGCCAATTCCATAGAAAACAAAGCAAATAATTGTCTTTCCAAAATATTGTACAACAGAGAAATGATTGAAAACATAAGAGTCTACGTATGATGTCGGCGAACAAAACATAAGAGGGGGCATATGGCAGGCTGTCA
>NC_061509.1:156283600-156303077 GCF_022539505.1 Lolium rigidum | reverse complement strand
GGCGTGCACCAAACCGTGCACGAATAAGATTCTATCTCTAAACTAAGATACGATCTAATATGTTACGTGATACACGGGCAATTAAGCCCAACTTGGTAAAAAGGCCGATCCACATACTTCTTCTATATATATTTCTTCACACCCATCTTCGATCGCGGCCCACCTCTGACTTGGTCAAATTCTGGTGATAACAGAAGTAGAGGAATATCACACTAATATGATTCAAGTATGATGAAGATCCTAATCTTGTGGATGCCCATGCAACCCCACTGGACTCATTTTGAAAGTCCTGGTTTGAGCACCTCTAAATTCTGTTTTTTTAGCAACATAGAATTTTTGCAAAAACTTAAAGCGTCCTTGTTTTAGTTGTGTCTAGTTTTGTTTTGTTTTGTGAGAGGACCATCATATTTAATGTTTATAATGCATATGCATTATCTACTGGACCAAACTCTTTATCTCTGAATGTTCAAAGTAAAATAAGTTGCATGCTTTTAAAAGAAAAGGTGGAATGCCTAAAAGCTGAAATTTATTTTGTGCATTGAGTGATGATTTGTTATGTGCCTTATTCAGTGCTACTTCTTGCTATTAGACATAGATTTTTAATTTTAAGTATTATTATTTGATGATGAATGAATAGTCTATGGATACTATTGCATGCTTTTAGACCTCTTGCTAGCCAAAATATTTGAATTCTTACACAAGCATAGACTTGTTTCCAAGATCAACTTAAATCCAATATCTATCATATCTACCTACATAGAACTTGCTATTCCAAGTATAATGTGTGTGTTTTGCCTCCAAATTTTTAAAAAATTCCTTTTTGTGTAATTTAAAGCTCATAAGAAAGTAAGGTTTGATAGGAAATACCACTATGCATGTGGTTGTTTGACTGATTATGAGTAATGAGCTAGATCGTAACCATGTTTATTGGGGAAGTCTTTCAACATTGCACTTTTGGGGTATGCACCATGCGTTGATCTTCATTTATTTTGTTTTGTTGATGGCTATATCTTGTGGAATGAATGGCGGTTATTTTAAGAAAGTAGGCATGCATTGTTAGAGAAGAGCAATGGGCCGCTAACCGAAGCCATGCCTAATCATGGTTAAAGTTTCAGCAACAAGCTTCCTCGATAGGAAGAGTGAGAAAGATTTTTGTGAAAAAAGAGTACGAGAAAACAAACAAAAAGAGTATGAGAAAAAAGTGAGAGAGAGTTAGAGAGGATGCTCAACGTCTATTGTTCATATGGTCCCGGTATGGATGGCCTATATTTGTCCTTTGTAAGGCGGCATGAAGGTACCTCATTGCGATACTTGGTTGAAACATGTATGTTGAAAGGTCTTGGTAACCCAAAGTTGTGAAACGAGAGGTGTAGTCCCAAGACTTCAAGAAAATGAGGCAACATGTACTTACTCATAAGAGGTCAAACTCATGACACATAGACATCTTTATACATCATATACTTGGTATCCCATCCTTATTATTATTGTTGACATGAATTTCATAGCTCAAAACCATGTTTTATGCTCTCTACCTTTTTATTCTGTTGGAGGTTTAGCACATACATTTCCTGCTTACTTTCTTGTTATCAAGAGTTAAAAAAAAATCCTGAAAAGAGAGGACAAAGAGTCTTCCAACTATTTCATAGGATCTTTCCAAGAATGCTTTATGATTCATAATACATATCATTCATGTTACTTAAAACGCTCTTTACTTTTATGCATGCTATGTAGAATGTAGAGTTATCACTTGATGAGTTCATATTTATTACTTATTGTCATTCTTTATTGATCTAACCTTGTGATACTTTGCATGATTATTTAGAAGCTATATATTATAAACTCCAAAGTTCATGTTAATTTTATCACCTTCATGCTCGGGACAAGCATAGGTTAAGTTTGGAGATGTTGATGCATGTAAAATGCATACATGAACTTTGTCCTTTATCATATTGAATTCCCACATATTTGCAACATATATGATGATAATACCATGTTTTACATTGATTTATGGGGATTTACCAATGCTCCCCTTTATTTGGTTTATAACGCTGCAAAATAGGAAAAAACCTGTTTTGTGTATTTTTCACTTTCAGAGACTCATACATAGTCAAATTGACCTGAGAGTTTTTGAAGCGTCACTTTTTCATCGGGAGGAACAACATGCCTGGAAGCTCACCTTGAGAGGCCCGAGGGCCAAAAGTGACTAGGTGGCGCGGCCTGTCTTCCTGGCCGCGCCACCCATGCTCTTTCAACTGTCGATCGCCCGTTTTCCCTAATTCGTTCGCGAACCGACATATTTTGCCCTAAAACCGACTATATATATGACACCAAAGAGTTCTCAGGAGGAGAGCGCCGCAGAAAGGCAGAAAACCCAAAATGGAGGCTGCTACAGAGAAGATTGGAGGGGGAAACACCGATAGGATCACCGCCGGATGGATCCCCACCTTCTCCAACGTCTTCATCATCCTCACCATGACCAAGAGGGAGTAGTCCACCTCTGGACTACAGGTTTGTGGCAGTAGCTTGATCTATTTCTCTCATGTTCTTCATAGTTCTTAGTACCATATGAGATGCCTATCATGATTATGGTCATATTTGTAATACCTATGTAGTGGATCCTTATTCTATGATATTGTTTTATGAGATCTGATCTTATTATTTGGTGAGATGTATTGATAGATGCATATTATGTACCCCGTTTTTAAGTTTATATTCTAATCCAACATCTATGCAAGAGCATGTGTGGGGTGATGTGTGTGTTAGATGGAGTAGCGTGGTTGTAGTGATTGTATAATGACAATATGTTCAAGATCTATTATGGCTTTGCCTTTCTTTTGTTACCTCACTAGGGATAAAATGAATGCACGTGCCACGTGACAGTAGTGATGATTTTGTTTGTTCAAGGTAGCATATTTGATATTCAAACTTCATATCAAAGTAGTTCTTGCTATGTTCTATTAATTCTTAATTCAAGATTAATGAAGTTTCTTTCTTGTGGAGTATAAGAGAGATGTGTTGCATCATCTCTATGTTAGGACGTGATGCCCTTATTAATTCTGATCTTACATATAATATTATCTACACCTTCATATCTCATTGATGAATTGCTTTTTGTCCACCACAACTTTACAAGGGAATAGTCAAGTGAACCCATGAACCCCGATCCACTTTTTATCATAAGAAACACATTTATATTGCTTTTACATTGTTTTCTATTTGCTGCACTGTTTTAATCCGAAAATACAAAAATATTTACTTTTTCTTATTTCTATCCAAAAACACCAAAAACAATCAACCTATTTATAGTTTTTACTTCGTTATTTTATCTAGTTTAGTTTTTACTTGTTTTATTTTTACTTGTGTTATTTACTTACACGAAACCTTGTGCGTGACACAAGGCATTTACTTTACCTGCAAGATTGCATGAAGAAGAGAGAAGAGTACACTCTTTCATCCTGTTCCCCGAGACTTCGATATAAACCCTCGAGTCACCCTTGTGGGAAAGATAGTCCCTTGATACAACACTCTGCACTTGGAGTTCCAACGTATCAAGATCTTTTTGGCGTTGGTAGTAGCCGTCATCACCATGCTACTCTGACTCTGACGACCACACACGTCACATATTTGCGGACTAAGGTGAGCACCCTCGTTCGTTCTCTCCCTCTCCTCCCGCTCGCGGAGATCGCGCCCTCCATTTGCGCAATGAAATGTGCCAATGAAATGTTGTTGTTTTGAAATGCCGATGAAATGTTTATTACATGGATTTGAGTTGCTGATGTTTTGCCAAGATGTTGATTAGTTTCCATTTGGCCAATTTCTGGCACTCTGTAGGTCCTTTTTTTAGCAAAGGTCATGCCAGATTTTTCCGTAAATTTTACTATTATGTTTGATTAACTGGTGTATGGGAAAATATTTTCTGTTGTAGGGATTTGAGTTATTAATGTTTTACCAAAATGTTAATTCATTATTATTTCAGAAAATTTCTAGCACTTCGTAGGTTTTTTTTATAGAAAAGGTCATGCCAAATTTTCCTGTTAGTTTTACTATTACTAACTACTACATGCATACTAAATTTTAGTTTGAAGATATCGGGAGACAACAACCACAATGAGATGTCTTCTAACTCTTTGCCACAAGAAGAGGAAAATGCAGTATCAGAACAAGAAACTTATTGAGAGCTGATTTTTCTTTCATCCGCATAATAAAAATATCGTGGGAATTCTTAAAGAATGGAACGCCGTGGTGACCGCGTACTTGCAGCACCGAGTTTTTCGTTTCCCTCTACGTTATTTTAGGTGCATCCAGATAAGTCCTCGCGTTGACCGGACGGCACGTCGGCACCAAGTAGCACTAGTAAAAACCACTCGAACACCGTGACGATCTCCTGAACAAGGTATCGATCCAGAAGCTAGCCAGCTAGCTATGGTGCAGGAAACAAGGTGCCCTCGACCGTCGGCATTACCGCATTAGCATATGGTCTGTTCGAACGGCAGCTTCGCAGCTCGATCGGCAGTTTCTACCGTTGGTTGATAACCCTGATCGATCGACCGAGCATCACGTGCGCCTGGCAGAGCGAGTCAACCACAAGTAAACAAACGATCTCGCAGCTGCCACTGACATAATCGCCAACCACTTCAATCAATAGATAATCCGACTATATCGTCCATTTGAGCAATATACACGGCATGCACTTGCAGCCGCATTATATCAGCGGCTGACTATATTATGGGAACTTGTTTTTTTAGACAAATTAAGCGAACTTGTGACCATCGACCGATGAATTAATTGGTGATTAGTCCAGTTGAATGGCCCACATCCTGATGGTAATGTGGCTTGCTCAGGTTGAATTAAGTTTGACGATCATAATGCGTGCACGCGCATGGATCCATCGTCAGATTTTGATTAATGGACGTGGCTAGCTAGCATCCGGTGCTGGTTTGTCTATCCCAGCATCTGGGTGCTCTTTTATTCCACCCAACATCCGGGTGCTCTTTTGTCCCACCTAGCACTCGCTCCAAAAAAAAAACACACACACATATTCCCCCCGGTAGCTGACCAGGTTCTCCAACAGTCCAATGCCACCTGGACCATCCCTCACGTGATGGTGTACCTCTAGCTCACAAGTGCCAACCACGGCCAAGGACCACGTGACGCCCCTCCCAGCACTCTTCTCTTCTTTCTCTCTTGCAGATCTCCATTGAACCTGCAATTCACCAGATTTGCCATGATTCAAGGCTTAATAAATCTATTAAAACAAAAGGATGGAGATAATCAGAGCACACGTAACCTAACGTCCCATATTCCCCCTTTATGTATCTTCTTCTTTTACTCTTAGATTAGGATCTGCATGTCTCTAGGGTTCTAAAATAAATCTATTCTTAAAACACAAAAATCAAGATTAAGAAAGCGTTTGCATATTAGATCCATCCACACACACCCTGGATATAAATGATGTGGTAGACCCAGGAACTTAGCAGCTACTTGGTACATCAACTTAACAGAAAAAATGAGCAACTTAGAAGCTACCTACTACCTCTGGTCCGAAAAAATTGACGCACCTAACCAACTAACAACGCCCATGCGCAAGCCTCCCTCCGCGTCGATTAAATCCGACCGGAGGGAGTAGAAAGCAACTTTCATCAATGCTTACCCAAGTTAAAAATACCAGAAATCAAATTAACAAATCATCAGATACTTACCTTGGTCAGGGGCCATGGCAGGCTTGCGCTCATGCTAGGCTTCGTGGGTGCCGCCACCTACTCGAGGTAGCTAGGCGCCATGGCCTCCTCCATCACCGTGCTCGAGATGGTACTGGTTGTGCGGCCCTAGATAAGAACTTTAAACATCTTGACAAGGCAACTTAATTAGACTACTAACCAACTTGTGCACGTCGCTCGAAAACGAAAACCAGATAGATTGTACTAATACCCAACAACTTAAGCATGTTGGAGGAATCAAGTTAATTAATTTCACTACTCGACTTAAGGATGTTGGCAAGGCAACTCTAAACTATAGTATCCAACTACCTACAATGTGAAGCACAAACTAAAAAAGGAAAAAATGTGACTAACAGGAAAACCAACTTAATAACTTTCAGCTTTGAACTTGAGCATTCTAACAAAGGAAACTAACTTAAAAACAAGAGCCAACTTGTATAGGTTAGCTGAGGGAAATAAAAACCTAGATATAATGTAAAGGACAACATTTTTTTGTAAGAATCAATTTAACCAAATTCAGTACCAACTTAACCATAACAATTAAAACAACTTAATTAAAACCATGAACCAACTTATGCATGTTGATGAAAAGGAAAAGGCTCGAAAAGCTACGGTGGTTTTATACCACCTAGGAAAAAACCCCGTGGCAACTTAAACCCATGATGTGAAAATCAAACTTAGCTATATGTAGTACATAACTTAACCATGTTGTACGAACAACTCAATGAAAAACAGTATGCAACTTAAGCATGTTGAACCATAAAAAGCAAAAAAAGGAACTTAGTTACTTTTTGTAACCAACTTAAGCATGATGAACAATCAAATTTATCGAAAGCAGTAGCAATTTAACCATTTAGTCAAACATCAGCTCGAGCAGGTGACCACCAGCGAAGAACAAGAAGACTGACATTGCAGAATGGGTCAATTCAGCGGTTGACAATTTTATAGGATTCTGAACATTTAGTAGCATGGGCACCGTTTACGTATCTTTTGTATTTTATGCAGAATCATCTCCTACAGAGATACCCTTAAGAAAATAATTCATCTATAAATATATTGAAAATACTTACTTTTCCTACAAAGTACAAACATGTGACAGACTAAAAAATACAGGATGCCCACTCTGCAGGCGAGGTCAATACTATATGAATTATCATGGATGTAAAGTGGTACTTGCAGCTAGACGTGCTTGCAACAATACAGAATAAGTTGAAGCACTTGGTGTCTAGTGATTCAATGATACAGAGTGCTAGCTGGATGGGAATGCGATTAATGTGGTGGGCATCCCTTACTCACAAGTGAATTTTTTCATACATGGGAACATTCGTGCACATGAATGCTCACTATCACTAGGACCGCAGCACTATAAGATCAAATATCTAGCTAAATTGTGGGCATTATGTTGATTTTTACAGGACATCTACATCCTACATAGCCGAATCAGCAGGAACGGGCGGAGCACACATAAAAATGAGCGAGGGAATATGGACCGCAAGCTAAAATCCCACAGTCTAGCCCATATGCAACTTAGGTATTTAGCAAAAAGCAACATAATTATGATGGCAATCAACTTAAAATGAAAATTGTGCCCACCTTTGTGAATTAGCTTTACTAAAAACAGCTAGCCCATAGGCAAGTTAGGTATTTAGAAAAAAACAACTTAAAGCATGAGGGCAATTCAACGTAACTTGACCTTATGCTCACCTTCATGAATATAGTTGTAGTAAACAGAAGTATCCCAGATGCAACTTAATAATGATGCCAAGTCAACTTTTATTGCATATTGTCGAAAAACAACTTAGCATATTGTGGAAATAAAAGCCGTCTGCATCGCTTTGATGCAGAGGTTGGAGCTCCCCTATTTCAAAAAACAGACTAGCTAACAAGAAGGCAACTTGGCTGAATTCACCATACCACTTCGGGAAATTTGCTTGTAACTCAAAAATTAACATGATACATATAGAACTTAGTTAAACATGATGACAAAAATTAACTTAGTTAAAAACAAAAACCAACTTACACATGTAGAATAAACAACTCAATCAAAATCAATATGCAACTTAAAAATGATGTTGCTAAGCATCAAGCTAAAAACTATAAGATGATGCATACAGAGAAAAAGTAACTTAGTTACAAACTAATAACGAACATCATCATATTAGTAAAACAACTTGGTCATAATCGGTATGCAAATAAACCATTCTTTAAGAAAGGCATTAATAAGGCAGAAAACATTTACTTCCTCCAATTCATAATAATTGTCGTGGTTTTAGTTCATTTTTAGTTGAATTTGAACTACAACCATGACACTTATTATGGATCGGAGGGAGTACCCCAAAATCAATACTAATAAAGGTAGTGGACATCAACAATTCACCCAACATTTTTGCCAATAATCAGTAACTACTAGAGGTAATAGACATCAACATTTTACCTAAAAAATTGCTCTCTACTTGGCGAGACGTAGCATTGATGCTTGATAAAAATGAGCAGCAAAAAACTTACTTAAGGGTATGGGCAACTTAATTAAGCGACTAGAAACTCTACTAAAGTGAAACATAGCATGGATATTGCATCAAAACAAAACTTGATAAAAATGAGTAGTAAACAACTTACTTAAGGGTATGGACAATTTAATTACCAAGGATAATCTACTCAACTGAAGTGGCTAGCAACTCTACTAAAGGTAATTCAAGCGATTTAACAGAAGAGAAGGCAGAGATATGCACTTAGCAGTCAGCCGTAGCCCTTATCCCTGGTACTCCTGAACCCGCCGCCGTGTATCCTTCCAATTCTCTAACCGCCGCGTCAGTGCACGGACAGCCCGGGTGCCGCGATGAGCTAGTGAAGGGATTTGCTGCTCCATGGAGACAACGTTGCTAGAGAAAGAAGTAAATGACTATGGTGTAATTACTAATTAGGGTGTGATTGATTTGTGTCTGAATTATTAAAATAACTTAAACAACTACCAGTATGCAACTTAGAATTAAATTTACACAATAAGCACCTTAACTAATTCCAGTATCCAACTTAAGCATATTAGTAAAGAAAATTAATTAAACCATTAGCCCCGCTTATGCATGTTGATGAAACAAAAAGCACAATGGCTACAGTATCAACGAGAAACAAACAGGTTTGATGAACTTGAAAAGCGATGAAAGTCAACGATCAATCCCTGAATTGCAGATATCTCTAGAGCAGATATGTTACACGAGCAAACATGGCATCAACGAGAAACACAGAACAGGGCATGCATATTCATACCTGAATTGCAAATATCGGATGCCCACGAACCTCCACAGTCAATCCCTGAAGCACTTGTGCAGAGCAAAATATCCACTACACAGGAAATTGCATGCAATGCTCAAGTACATAGCAAACCGGACCATTCCATGGCATAAATTTGAACTGAGAGCAACAAAAACATGCCATCTATGAGAACACAAAACAGGGTGTGCCGTACCTGAATTTCAGATCTGTGATGCCCAGCAGCCTACGTGCAGCCCATCTATGAAGCCCTTGCCCGCAGGAAACCCTCCACCGATGAATCTATGAACACAGACGAGCTTCCACCGCTCTCTTACGTGGTGACGAACTCCCGTTCACCAGCGCGCCCTAACTCTCGCAGCCGAGCACGCAACCCTGACGCGCGTCTCGATCTCCGGCCTGGAGGAAGACGTCCTCCCGCGCGTCTCGATCTCCGGCCTGGAGGACGACGACCTCCCGCGCGTCTCGATCTCCGGCCTGGAGGACGACGACCTCCCGCGCGTCTCGATCTCCAGCCTGGAGGACGACGACCTCCCCCACGCCCACGCCAACTAGCCCGCGAACCTCCCGAGAAACACCAACCTCGCCGCCGAGAGATTCGCTAGGCAAATCACCGGAGAATCACCGGAAACTTGTCGGGGACCCTAGATATCACCACACATCGCGGACGGAAAGGGAAGAGAAGAAGGGAGAGCGGCGACACGTCACGCGGGCCTAGGTGTGAACGGTTGGGTCTTAGGTGTGAACGGTCGGGTTCCAGGTGTCGGTCGGTCTGGATAGGGCTCCTCTAAGCATCGCGGGACACCGCGATCTGGGAGGTTTCTTTCACATCGGACGGCCAGAAAAAGGATGCTCGGTTGGACAACCAGCATCCGAGCACTTTTTAGCAACTGGGTAACAGAAAAAATGAGCAACTTAGAAGCTACCTACTACCTCTGGTCTGAAAAAATTGACGCACCTAACCAACTAACAACGCCCATGCGCAAGCCTCCCTCCGCGTCGATTAAATCCGACCGGAGGGAGTAGAAAGCAACTTTCATCAATGCTTACCCAAGTTAAAAATACCAGAAATCAAATTAACAAATCATTAGTGAGTAAGTTAACTAAATGGATAAGATACTTACCTTAGTCAGGGGCCATGGCAGGCTTGCGCTCATGCTAGGCTTCGTGGGTGCCGCCACCTACTCGAGGTAGCTAGGCGCCATGGCCTCCTCCACCACCGTGCTCGAGATGGTACTGGTTGTGCGGCCCTAGATAAGAACTTTAAACATCTTGACAAGGCAACTTAATTAGACTACTAACCAACTTGTGCACGTCGCTCGAAAACGAAAACCAGATAGATTGTACTAATACCCAACAACTTAAGCATGTTGGAGGAATCAAGTTAATTAATTTCACTACTCGACTTAAGGATGTTGGCAAGGCAACTCTAAACTATAGTATCAAACTACCTACAATGTGAAGCACAAACTAAAAAAGGAAAAAATGTGACTAACAGGAAAACCAACTTAATAACTTTCAGCTTTGAACTTGAGCATTCTAACAAAGGAAACTAACTTAAAAACAAGAGCCAACTTGTATAGGTTAGCTGAGGGAAATAAAAACCTAGATATAATGTAAAGGACAACATTTTTTTGTAAGAATCAATTTAACCAAATTCAGTACCAACTTAACCATAACAATTAAAACAACTTAATTAAAACCATGAACCAACTTATGCATGTTGATGAAAAGGAAAAGGCTCGAAAAGCTACAGGTGGTTTTATACCACCTAGGAAAAAACCCCGTGGCAACTTAAACCCATGATGTGAAAATCAAACTTAGCTATATGTAGTACATAACTTAACCATGTTGTACGAACAACTCAATGAAAAACAGTATGCAACTTAAGCATGTTGAACCATAAAAAGCAAAAAAAGGAACTTAGTTACTTTTTGTAACCAACTTAAGCATGATGAACAATCAAATTTACTGAAAGCAGTAGCAATTTAACCATTTAGTCAAACATCAGCTCGAGCAGGTGACCACCAGCGAAGAACAAGAAGACTGACATTGCAGAATGGGTCAATTTAGCGGTTGATAATTTTATAGGATTCTGAACATTTAGTAGCATGGGCACCGTTTACGTATCTTTTGTATTTTATGCAGAATCATCTCCTACAGAGATACCATTAAGAAAATAATTCATCTATAAATATATTGAAAATACTTACTTTTCCTACAAAGTACAAACATGTGACAGCTAAAAAAAATACAGGATGCCCACTCTGCAGGCAGGTCAATACTATATGAATTATCATGGATGTAAAGTGGTACTTGCAGCTAGACGTGCTTGCAACAATACAGAATAAGTTGAAGCACTTGGTGTCTAGTGATTCAATGATACAGAGTGCTAGCTGGATGGGAATGCGATTAATGTGGTGGGCATCCCTTACTCACAAGTGAATTTTTTCATACATGGGAACATTCGTGCACATGAATGCTCACTATCACTAGGACCGCAGCACTATAAGATCAAATATCTAGCTAAATTGTGGGCATTATGTTGATTTTTACAGGACATCTACATCCTACATAGCCGAATCAGCAGGAACGGGGCGGAGCACACATAAAAATGAGCAGGGAATATGGACCGCAAGCTAAAATCCCACAGTCTAGCCCATATGCAACTTAGGTATTTAGCAAAAAGCAACATAATTATGATGGCAATCAACTTAAAATGAAAATTGTGCCCACCTTTGTGAATTAGCTTTACTAAAAACAGCTAGCCCATAGGCAAGTTAGGTATTTAGAAAAAAACAACTTAAAGCATGAGGGCAATTCAACGTAACTTGACCTTATGCTCACCTTCATGAATATAGTTGTAGTAAACAGAAGTATCCCAGATGCAACTTAATAATGATGCCAAGTCAACTTTTATTGCATATTGTCGAAAAACAACTTAGCATATTGTGGAAATAAAAGCCGTCTGCATCGCTTTGATGCAGAGGTTGGAGCTCCCCTATTTCAAAAAACAGCTAGCTAACAAGAAGGCAACTTGGCTGAATTCACCATACCACTTCAGGAAATTTGCTTGTAACTCAAAAATTAACATGATACATATAGAACTTAGTTAAACATGATGACAAAAATTAACTTAGTTAAAAACAAAAACCAACTTACACATGTAGAATAAACAACTCAATCAAAATCAATATGCAACTTAAAAATGATGTTGCTAAGCATCAAGCTAAAAACTATAAGATGATGCATACAGAGAAAAAGTAACTTAGTTACAAACTAATAACGAACATCATCATATTAGTAAAACAACTTGGTCATAATCGGTATGCAAATAAACCATTCTTTAAGAAAGGCATTAATAAGGCAGAAAACATCTACTTCCTCCAATTCATAATAATTATCGTGGTTTTAGTTCATTTTTAGTTGAATTTGAACTACAACCATGACACTTATTATGGATCGGAGGGAGTACCCCAAAATCAGTACTAATAAAGGTAGTGAACATCAACAATTCACCCAACATTTTTGCCAATAATCAGTAACTACTAGAGGTAATAGACATCAACATTTTACCTAAAAAATTGCTCTCTACTTGGCGAGACGTAGCATTGATGCTTGATAAAAATGAGCAGCAAAAAACTTACTTAAGGGTATGGGCAACTTAATTAAGCGACTAGAAACTCTACTAAAGTGAAACATAGCATGGATATTGCATCAAAACAAAACTTGATAAAAATGAGTAGTAAACAACTTACTTAAGGGTATGGAGAATTTAATTACCAAGGATAATCTACTCAACTGAAGTGGCTAGCAACTCTACTAAAGGTAATTCAAGCGATTTAACAGAAGAGAAGGCAGCGATATGCACTTAGCAGTCAGCCGTAGCCCTTATCCCCGGTACTCCCGAACCCGCCGCCGTGTATCCTTCCAATTCTCTAACCGCCGCGTCGGTGCACGGACAGCCGGGTGCCGCGATGAGCTAGTGAAGGGATTTGTTGCTCCATGGAGACAACGTTGCTAGAGAAAGAAGTAAATGACTATGGTGTAATTACTAATTAGGGTGTGATTGATTTGTGTCTGAATTATTAAAATAACTTAAACAACTACCAGTATGCAACTTAGAATTAAATTTACACAATAAGCACCTTAACTAATTCCAGTATCCAACTTAAGCATATTAGTAAAGAAACTTAATTAAACCATTAGCCCCGCTTATGCATGTTGATGAAACAAAAAAGCACAATGGCTACAGGTATCAACGAGAAACAAACAGGTTTGATGAACTTGAAAAGCGATGAAAGTCAACAGTCAATCCCTGAATTGCAGATATCTCTAGAGCGAGATATGTTACACGAGCAAACATGGCATCAACGAGAAACACAGAACAGGGCATGCATATTCATACCTGAATTGCAAATATCGGATGCCCACGAACCTCCACAATCAATCCCCGAAGCACTTGTGCGAGCAAAATATCCACTACACAGGAAATTGCATGCAATGCTCAAGTACATAGCAAACCGGACAATTCCATGGCATAAATTTGAACTGAGAGCAACAAAAACATGCCATCTATGAGAACACAAAACAGGGTGTGCCGTACCTGAATTTCAGATCTGTGATGCCCAGCAGCCTACGTGCAGCCCATCTGTGAAGCCCTTGCCTGCAGGAAACCCTCCACCGATGAATCTATGAACACAGACGAGCTTCCACCGCTCTCTCGCGTGGTGACGAACTCCCGTTCACCAGCGCGCCCTAACTCTCGCAGCCGAGCACGCAACCCTGACGCGCGTCTCGATCTCCGGCCTGGAGGAAGACGTCCTCCCGCGCGTCTCGATCTCCGGCCTGGAGGACGACGACCTCCCGCGCGTCTCGATCTCCGGCCTGGAGGACGACGACCTCCCGCGCGTCTCGATCTCCAGCCTGGAGGACGACGACCTCCCCCACGCCCATGCCAACTAGCCCGCGAACCTCCCGAGAAACACCAACCTCGCCGCCGAGAGATTCGCTAGGCAAATCACCGGAGAATCGCCGGAAACTTGTCGGGGACCCTAGATATCACCACACATCGCGGACGGAAAGGGAAGAGAAGAAGGGAGAGCGGCGACACGTCACGCGGGCCTAGGTGTGAACGGTTGGGTCTCAGGTGTGAACGGTCGGGTTCCAGGTGTCGGTCGGTCTGGACAGGGCTCCTCTAAGCATCGCGGGACACCGCGATCTGGGAGGTTTCTTTCACATCGGACGGCCAGAAAAAGGATGCTCGGTTGGACAACCAGCATCCGAGCACTTTTTAGCAACTGGGTAACAGAAAAAATGAGCAACTTAGAAGCTACCTACTACCTCCGGTCCGAAAAAATTGACGCACCTAACCAACTAACAACGCCCATGCGCAAGCCTCCCTCCGCGTCGATTAAATCCGACCGGAGGGAGTAGAAAGCAACTTTCATCAATGCTTACCCAAGTTAAAAATACCAGAAATCAAATTAACAAATCATCAGTGAGTAAGTTAACTAAATGGATAAGATACTTACCTTGGTCAGGGGCCATGGCAGGCTTGCGCTCATGCTAGGCTTCGTGGGTGCCGCCACCTACTCGAGGTAGCTAGGCGCCATGGCCTCCTCCACCACCGTGCTCGAGATGGTACTGGTTGTGCGGCCCTAGATAAGAACTTTAAACATCTTGACAAGGCAACTTAATTAGACTACTAACCAACTTGTGCACGTCGCTCGAAAACGAAAACCAGATAGATTGTACTAATACCCAACAACTTAAGCATGTTGGAGGAATCAAGTTAATTAATTTCACTACTCGACTTAAGGATGTTGGCAAGGCAACTCTAAACTATAGTATCAAACTACCTACAATGTGAAGCACAAACTAAAAAGGAAAAAATGTGACTAACAGGAAAACCAACTTAATAACTTTCAGCTTTGAACTTGAGCATTCTAACAAAGGAAACTAACTTAAAAACAAGAGCCAACTTGTATAGGTTAGCTGAGGGAAATAAAAACCTAGATATAATGTAAAGGACAACATTTTTTGTAAGAATCAATTTAACCAAATTCAGTACCAACTTAACCATAACAATTAAAACAACTTAATTAAAACCATGAACCAACTTATGCATGTTGATGAAAAGGAAAAGGCTCGAAAAGCTACAGGTGGTTTTATACCACCTAGGAAAAAACCCCGTGGCAACTTAAACCCATGATGTGAAAATCAAACTTAGCTATATGTAGTACATAACTTAACCATGTTGTACGAACAACTCAATGAAAAACAAGTATGCAACTTAAGCATGTTGAACCATAAAAAGCAAAAAAAGGAACTTAGTTACTTTTTGTAACCAACTTAAGCATGATGAACAATCAAATTTACTGAAAGCAGTAGCAATTTAACCATTTAGTCAAACATCAGCTCGAGCAGGTGACCACCAGCGAAGAACAAGAAGACTGACATTGCAGAATGGGTCAATTCTGCGGTTGACAATTTTATAGGATTCTGAACATTTAGTAGCATGGGCACCGTTTACGTATCTTTTGTATTTTATGCAGAATCATCTCACTTCTCCTACAGAGATACCCTTAAGAAAATAATTCATCTATAAATATATTGAAAATACTTACTTTTCCTACAAAGTACAAACATGTGACAGCTAAAAAAAATACAGGATGCCCACTCTGCAGGCAGGTCAATACTATATGAATTATCATGGATGTAAAGTGGTACTTGCAGCTAGACGTGTGATGGCGTGTATTTCACACGTTCGTTGGGCAACCCCAAGAGGAAGGTATGATGAGCACAGCAGCAAGTTTTCCCTCAGAAAGAAACCAAGGTTTATCGAACCAGGAGGAGCCAAGAAGCACGTTGAAGGTTGATGGCGGCGGGATGTAGTGCGGCGCAACACCGGAGATTCCGGCGCCAACGTGGAACCTGCACAACACAACCAAGCTACTTTGCCCCAACGAAACAAGTGAGGTTGTCAATCTCACCGGCTTGCTGTAACAAAGGATTAACCGTATTGTGTGGAAGATGATTGTTTGCGAGAGAAAACAGTAGAAACAAGTATTGCAAGTAGATTGTATTTCAGTAAAGAGAATTGGACCGGGGTCCACAGTTCACTAGAGGTGTCTCTCCCATAAGACGAACAGCATGTTGGGTGAACAAATTACAGTTGGGCAATTGACAAATAAAGAGAGCATGACAATGCACATACATATCATGATGAGTATAGTGAGATTTAATTGGGCACTACGACAAAGTACATAGACCGCCATCCAACTGCATCTATGCCTAAAAAGTCCACCTTCAGGTTATCATCCGAACCCCCTCCAGTATTAAGTTGCAAAGCAACAGACAATTGCATTAAGTATGGTGCGTAATGTAATCAACAACTACATCCTTAGACATAGCATCAATGTTTTATCCCTAGTGGCAACAAGCACAACACAACCTTAGAACTTTCTCATCACTTGTCCCGGTGTCAATGCGGGCATGAACCCACTATCGAGCATAAGTACTCCCTCTTGGAGTTAAAAGCATCTACTTGGCCAGAGCATCTACTAATAACGGAGAGCATGCAAGATCATAAACAACACATAAGCATAACTTTGATAATCAACATAACAAGTATTCTCTACTCATCGGATCCCAACAAACGCAACATATAGAATTACATATAGATGATCTTGATCATGATAGGCAGCTCACAAGATCCGACAATGATAGCACAATGGGGAGAAGACAACCATCTAGCTACTGCTATGGACCCATAGTCCAGGGGTAGACTACTCACTCATCACTCCGGAGGCGACCATGGCGGCGTAGAGTCCTCCGGGAGATGATTCCCCTCTCCGGCAGGGTGCCGGAGGCGATCTCCGAGGATCCCCCGAGATGGGATCGGCGGCGACGGCGTCTCGGTAATGTTTTCCGTATCGTGGCTCTCGGTGCGGGGGTTTCGTCACGGAGGCTATTTGTAGGCGGAAGGGCAAGTCAAGAGGCGGCACAGGGGGCCCACACCACGGGCCGGCGCGGCCAAGGGGGGCCGCGCCGCCCTAGGGTTTGGCGCCCCGTGGCCCCTCTTCGTCTCTCCTTCGGACTTCCGGAAGCTTCGTGAGAAAATAGGCCTCTGGGCTTTTATTTCGTCCAATTCCGAGAATATTTCTTTACTAGGATTTCTGAAACCAAAAACAGCGAGAAAACGAAGCAAGCTGGCACTTCGGCATCTTGTTAATAGGTTAGTTCCGGAAAATGCACGAATATGATATAAAGTGTGCATAAAACATGTAGATAACATCAATAATGTGGCATGGAACACAAGAAATTATCGATACGTTGGAGACGTATCAGCATCCCTAAGCTTAGTTCTCGCTCGTCCCGAGCGAGGTAAAACGATAACAAAGATAATTTCCGGAGTGACATGCCATCATAAACTTGATCATACTATTTGTAAAGCATATGTAGAGAATGCAGCGATCAAAACAATGTGTATGACATGAGTAAACAAGCTGAATCATATAGCAAAGACTTTTCATGAATAGCACTTCAAGACAAGCATCAATAAGTCTTGCATAAGAGTTAACTCATAAAGCAATAATTCGAAGTAAAGGTATTGAAGCAACACAAAAGAAGATTAAGTTTCAGCGGTTGCTTTCAACTTGTAACATGTATATCTCATGGATATTGTCAACATAGAGTAATATAATAAGTGCAATAAGCAAGTATGTAAGAATCAATGCACAGTTCACACAAGTGTTTGCTTCTTGAGGTGGAGAGAAATAGGTGAACTCGACTCAACATAAAAGTAAAGGAATGGTCCTCATAGAGGAAAAGCATCGATTGCTATATTTGTGCTAGAGCTTTGATTTTGAAAACATGAAACAATTTTGTCAACGGTAGTAATAAAGCATATGCATCATGTAAATTATATCTTATAAGTTGCAAGCCTCATGCATAGTGTACTAATAGTGCTCGCACCTTGTCCTAATTAGCTTGGACTACCCGGATTATCACCGCAATACATATGCTTTAACCAAGTATCACAAAGGGGTACCTCTATGCCGCCTGTACAAAGGTCTAAGGAGAAAGCTCGCATTTGGATTTCTCGCTTTTGATTATTCTCAACTTAGACATCCATACCGGGACAACATAGACAACGAGATAATGGACTCCTCTTTTAATGCTTTAAGCATTCAACAACAATTAATTCTTTTCTCATTAGAGATTTGAGGATGTTTGTCCAAAACTGAAACTTCCACCATGGAACATGGCTTTAGTTAGCGGCCCAATGTTCTTCTCTCACAATATGCATGCTCAAACCATTCAACTCGGTGTAGATCGCCCTTACTTCGGACAAGACGAACATGCATAGCAACTCACATGAAATTCAACAATGAGTTGATGGCGTTCCCCGAGAAACATGGTTATCGCACAACAAGCAACTTAATAAGAGATAAAGTGCATAATTACATATTCAATACCACAATAGTTTTTAAGCTATTTGTCCCATGAGCTATATATTGCAAAGGTGAATGATGGAATTTTAAAGGTAGCACTCAAGCAATTTACTTTGGAAATGGCTGGAAAATACCATGTAGTAGGTAGGTATGGTGGACACAAATGGCATAGTGGTTGGCTCAAGTATTTTGGATGCATGAGAAGTATTCCCTCTCGATACAAGGTTTAGGCTAGCAAGGTTATTTGAGGCAAACACAAGGATGAACTAGTACAGCAAAACTCACATAAAAGACATATTGAAAGCATTATAATACTCTATACCGTCTTCCTTGTTGTTCAAACTCAAAACTAGAAATTATCTAGACCTTAGAGAAACCAAATATGCAAACCAAATTTTAGCATGCTCTATGTATTTCTTCATTAATGGGTGCAAAGCATATGATGCAAGAGCTTAAACATGAGCACAACAATTGCCAAGTATCACATTACCCAAAACATTTATAGCAATTACTACATGTATCATTTTCCAATTCCAACCATATAACAATTTAACGAAGGAGAAACTTCGCCATGAATACTATGAGTAGAAACCAAGGACATATTTGTCCATATGCTACAGCGGAGTGTGTATCTCTCCCATAAAGTGAATGCTAGGATCCATTTTATTCAAACAAAACAAAAACAAAAAACAAACCGACGCTCCAAGAAAAAGCACATAAGATGTGGCCGAATAAAAATGTAGTTTCGTGGGAGGAACCCGATAATTTGTTGATGAAGAAGGGGATGCCTTGGGCATCCCCAAGCTTAGACGCTTGAGTCTTCTTGATATATGCAGGGGTGAACCACCGGGTGCATCCCCAAGCTTAGAGCTTTCACTCTCCTTGATCATGTTGCATCATACTCCTCTCTTGATCCTTGAAAACTTCCTCCACACCAAACTCGAAACAACTCATTAGAGGGTTAGTGCACAATATAAATTGACATATTCAGAGGTGACACAATCATTCTTAACACTTCTAGACATTGCATAATGC
>NC_061509.1:156271255-156283500 GCF_022539505.1 Lolium rigidum | reverse complement strand
AAATATGTAGCGATTACTAGAACAATCCGTATAGACAACAAGCATCGCTGCGAAAGATCTAATCTTATAGCAGTGTACTCTTTAAACTTTGTTGTAAAAAAACTTTCGACAAGTCGATCTTGTTCAAGAATATTTCATCCATGTCCATTAATTTTACAGATCCACTTACTTTCAAAAAGTATTTATTCTTTCAAAAGGTTTACCAAACTCCAAGCTTGATTATAGATACTTTGTTGGATTCCATGGCTCTTAGCCATTTTAACGGAGTCAGGGCCCATCATAGCTTCATTGTATGTAGTTGGTTTATCATTGTTCAAAATCAATCCTTTGTCCATAAATCATTTATTTGATCACAAAGTAAACCATACCTACAAGGTTCAATAGGTACTTCAATCTCCATGACTATAGCACTTTGTAGACATGGGAGCCATGATCGTCGTGGCCGCTTCCGGAACAATTTCCGATGCTGCGCTACTCTGATCATCATGCTCAGGTTCATCAACCTTATCAAGTTCCATTGTCCTCCCACTCAAATACTTCGCTAGAAATAATTTCTTGGAAATAAGAAAGAAACATCGATAAACACTTTTGTCTTTGACATCATAGTAGAAAGAATTCTCAATTTGTTCTCTGGGATAACCAACAAAGACATTCATCCGATTTTGGTTGTAAAATCATTTAGTTATGCTATGCATACCAAAATTTAAGAAAGGACTATTAGGGTTTATTGACATAGGCATCTGATACGTCTCCGACGTATCGATAATTTCTTATGTTCTATGCCATATTATTGATGATACCTACATGTTTTATGCACACTTTATGTCATATTCGTGCATTTTCTGGAACTAACCTATTAACAAGATGCCGAAGTGCCGATTCTTTGTTTCTGCTGTTTTTGGTTTCAGAAATCCTAGTAACGAAATATTCTCGAAATTTGGACGAAACGAAGACCCAGGGGCCTATTTTGCCACGAACCTTCCAGAAGACCGAAGAGCATACGAAGTGGGGCCACGAGGTGGCCAGACCACAAGGCGGCGCGGCCAAGGGGGGCCCGCGCCGCCCTTGGTGTGGGCCCCTCGTCGGCCCCCGACTCTGCCCTTCCGCCTACTTAAAGCCTCCGTCGCGAAACCCCCGATGCGAAAAAACCACGATACGGAAAACCCTACCGAGACGCCGCCGCCGCCAATCCCATCTCGGGGGATTACGGAGATCTCCTCCGGCACCCTGCCGGAGAGGGGATTCATCTCCCGGAGGACTCTACACCGCCATGGTCGCCTCCGGAGTGATGAGTGAGTAGTTCACCCTGGACTATGGGTCCATAGCAGTAGCTAGATGGTTGTCTTCTCCTCATTGTGCTTCATTGTTGGATCTTGTGAGCTGCCTAACATGATCAAGATCATCTATCCGTAATACTCTATGTTGTGTTTGTCGGGATCCGATGGATAGAGAATACCATGTTATGTTAATTATCAAGTTATTACATATGTGTTGTTTATGATATTGCATGCTCTCCGTTATTAGTAGAGGCTCTGGCCATGTTTTTTCTCATAACTCCAAGAGGGAGTATTTATGCTCGATAGTGGGTTCATGCCTGCATTGACACCTGGAACTGTGACAGAAAGTTCTAAGGTTGTGCTGTGTTGTTGCCACTAGGGATAAAACATTGGCGCTATGTCCGAGGATGTAGTTGTTGATTACATTACGCACCATACTTAATGCAATTGTCTGTTGCTTTGCAACTTAATACTGGAAGGGGTTCGGACGATAACTCGAAGGTGGACTTTTAGGCATAGATGCAGTTGGATGGCGGTCTATGTACTTTGTCGTAATGCCCAATTAAATCTCACTATACTTATCATGACATGTATGTGCATTATTATGCCCTCTCTATTTGTCAATTGCCCGACTGTAATTTGTTCACCCAACATGCTTTTATCTTATGGGAGAGACACCTCTAGTGAAATGTGGACCCCGGTCCATTCTTTAATACTGAAATACAAATCTGCTGCAATACTTGTTTTACTTGTTTTCTCTCGCAAACAATCATCTTCCACACAATACGGTTAATCCTTTGTTACAGCAAGCCGGTGAGATTGACAACCTCACCGTTTCGTTGGGGCAAAGTACTTTGGTTGTGTTGTGCAGGTTCCACGTTGGCGCCGGAATCTCGGGTGTTGCGCCGCACTACATCCCGCCGCCATCAACCTTCAACGTGCTTCTTGGCTCCTCCTGGTTCGATAAACCTTGGTTTCTTTCTGAGGGAAAAGTTGATGCTGTGCGCATCATACCTTCCTCTTGGGGTTGCCCAACGAACGTGTGAAATACACGCCATCAGCATCCCGAATGGGCCTGCCGAATAAAGTACCCGAGGATGGCTGGAGGCCCACGACCCGAAGTTTATGAAGCCCAGAAGCCCAGCAAGCGTCGAAATTGAAAGTAGAGATAGATTAGGAATAGAGTCTTGTAATAATACGAGAAGAACTCGTATGTTTTATTCAGTCTGCTTAGACCTTAGGGTTTGTGTCCTACTCAGAAAGGTGTGGTAGTGGCGGTTCCCTATAGATGGAATAAAGTTTTTTTCCGTCTAGCCCCATCCATGTGATGCGTATAGCGTCGGCGAAGGGTGCGTAGAGGTGTGTCTCCGGTGAATCTCGCTGGATTTGGTTGGTGTTCCTTCTGATCCACGCTTCTCTTCATCGGCGAGGTTGCTTCTCTTGTGCGTTGGTCCCTTCGGGTCTTAGCACGACGATTCCCATTAGTCTATTTCAACAATTGGTACTACTATAAGCTTTGCCCGACTCCAGTGAAGGGGTGCTAGGAGGGCAGGGCGCCTTCAGCTCGTTGGATGCTTGTTGTCGTCGTTAGGTGGTCCAAGAACTTGCTTGTAACTTTTATTAATTGTGGGGTTTCTTGTACTTTTGTTGATGAGTATGAACCGCTCGGTGGATTTTTCGCAAAAAATAGATTATTGTTAGGTACAACCAATAAAAGTCCAGATCTTCGGCTTTCACCCTTGAAATCTCGACTTAGTACGGCAGAAGCATAGTGGGGCATGTCAATAAGATAGAAGATAGTGGGGCATGTCTAATACTATGATCTTAATATTAAGATAGAAGATAGCGAAAAAAATACTGTTCTACATGTTTTTCCAATGGACACGGCTAATTCCTGGTTAATCTAGAATTGGCTTAATTCTCGGTCACCTAGTTTCATGTGTAATTCACATGTGTAACTGGAGCAAAATATATGCAATTCACATATTGTGCGATTACACATCCATGTATAATTCTCGTATATACGAATCATGATGCAAATGATGCAAATATAACGATCGTCGAGTTGATCGGGCTCTAACTTAGTTCTCGCCTAACGGGTTGTTAACAATCCCGTTTTCCAATTGTCCAGACGAGCTTCTAACCTTCCATGTTTTGGCAGGATCCCCACTTCACAATATAAAATGGTGTGAACTGTTGCGTACACTGACTCAGATATACCCTTCTTCCTTTCCTTTTTTTAACAGAGAAGAGATACTCTTGTTATTTGGATCTTGATGCTAGCTGCGGTAACATCCAAAGCCAGCGATCCTGGTAAACAAAGTGTTACCCACGGAAACCAGCTGATTCTTCTACTCGAGCAGCCACCGTTCGACCGGAGATACTGCTGGTACAAATCCTTCGTATCCTATCCTCGATTAAAGAAGAAATCTTGGTATCAGTCGCCGTACGCAAAGGACAGTGCCGGTTGGCACGGTTGTGTTGTGCTTCTGTTGAGACTTGCACGTCACTAGCAGAGATGCTCTGCCCTCTACCAGCGACAAAACGAAGCGAAGCTAGCTAGTCAGTGGCCTTTAGCTTTCGGATGAGCGTGCGGGGACGCTTGTCTCGGCATGATACACGTTCCTGTTCCCTTCGATCTTTAGTTTGGATTTTGGAAGACTTGTGAATCGTGGCTCTCCTATTCCAATATTCCATGACGATTGGCTCGTGCTCGTCTCGGAATGCCGACCTTCCGAAGCGTCTCTGTTGCGTAATGTGAACAGATGTTGACGTATTGTTGGCACGTATCCGTATGTCCTATGTACGGTTGCCCTGTGTTTTCAAGTTCCAGCAGCAAAGTACAGCTGCAACTCCTTCTTTCTTTCTTTTGGAGCAAAATGCAGCTGCAATTCTTTCTTTCTTTTGGCACGTATCTGTATGAATGATGTGATTGATATTTCGATATCCACATTTTTAACTTTGCCGCCAGCCGTGACGATCGGGGGTGGTGCAGCGAATAGGGGTCCTGTAATCACTTAAATATTCTTAGGGATGATGTTTCTAGTGGACCTTATTTAATAATTTGATTATAATTTAAACTTATAATAACTATGAACTTAGCCATAATGTGTCTGCAAAATGTCCATGTAGATCATGGATTACCCAGATGTTTATCTTGATAACAATCATTTTCTGTTGGGTGATAACATTAAAAGTGATGGATCAAACATTAAAAGTACCTACGCCAAAGGGATATGCTCTGGGTTACGGAAGAAGCCTGGTGACCGGGTGTATACGTGAGCACGCATCTATTAGTTGACACGTGTCACATCTAGCAATCCACTGTTACTATCATTGTTGGGTTAGCAAACCACATCAGCACTAACAACACTTCCAAATTACGTAGGACCCACTTTTTGAATTCAAATAGTGGGCCAGATGCACTTTCAAATCACGTAGGACCTACGCCAAGTACGCTTAGCGATAGATAAGACAATGTCAAGGCAACAGATCCAATTGACGATAACCGAATCTCAACGCAGATCGTGTGGCATCTAGAGGGTGCTCACGTATACACCTAGTCATCAAATCCTCTCTCGGTGTGGGTTAATGGTGTGCTCTTTGTATTATAAGAACATGCTAGGAGATAAACCTGAGAACTCCGCGAGTGAAAGTGATAAATTGGCTTTATCAACTGCGTTGTGACTTGTTCATCAAAGCCTAATGTACTACTCGTTGTACCATGGATCCTGAGTGTTGCGAGCGTGTTTTGGACGCAATAACCCATATGACATGATTAATAGACTCAAGTCAATGTTCATAAAGGAAGTGAGGTTCATAAAATAGAAATGTGTGGACGAGTTCTCTTCTATTAAGATGGAAGATAACACATGTTGGAGAGCCACATGACGAGATTGCGTAAAGCTTATTCAAACCTTGTGGACGTTTGAGACTGCTACTTCGCCGATGACCTTGCGATGGCTGGGGTGTTGCGCTCACATCGCCCTAGGTACGAATATCATGTCATGAAATATGTCATGCGGGGAGAATGGTTCAGCTTTCATGAAATCATGGATGAGTTAATAACTCTGGAAGTAGCACCATGCCAGCAGAAATCATCGATGCATGCAGAAGGTATATGTTTGATATACACATTATAAATATTTTTCCTTACCAATGCTTATGATGTCTTATTTAAAAACAGGGTGTTCCACTTGAGGAGCCGACGTGGGGAGAGGAGGAGACGCGCGTGTTGATGGAGATCAAGATGTTGATGGCCGAATACACTCTCCCTCTACATTTGTCATCGATGTTTTAGTTAACAATCTGAATAAAATTTGTAATTGTTATAAGTGAACTTTTTTAGTATGTCTTGTATCTCGTGAGACAAGTTATTCATATGTGTATGAGACAAGTCCGTTGTTCCCTTTATAAATAAAGTATTTTTCTTCGCATTTCGATGAGTCGTTCTTATTGTGATCATGATGATAAATATAAACACTTGTAAGATATTGCAAAATGCCGAAATATATCCAACTTAATAATGACATCATTCTCTAATGACACTATCATTTAATTCATATTGGCATTGTGCATGTTTATATGTGATGAAACACCAAATCCTTAGATGATTGATCTTTTGACACATTTTATCTGTGCTCCATGAATAAAACTCCGCGTTCTGGTAAAACGGAATGTACTCTAAATTGTTGAGTATCATGCATAATGATGTATTGCATTTCAGGAAATAATGGATATCATTATTTCATAAACTTCATTGCAAATTAAGTGCATATGTATATTTACTAAATGAAACATAAATCTTAAACTACTTGACGGACTCAAGAAATTTCAGGAAGAAGGAGGGTATTAATTAACAAGAAAATTAAGTATTTGCGATTTGATCAAAGTGACAAAGTATTTGAGTTATATTTCCGCATTAGAGACTTGTGAAAATATGTTCAACAAATTGCGATACTAAAAATATAGCAATGTGTTGTTATTTCAGAGTATTGTAATCATACTCTGTTGAAGGTAGTATAGACTATAGTATCTCTTACCGCGTTACCGATATTATTGAAAGTACACCTTTGAAATAAAATAGCAAACACTCATTTAATAGAGAAACCATTTAAAATTCATAGAATTTTGAATTACGGGATAATTTAAAATTAAGATGAATAAAGTCTTTGTAATTTTCCAGTAATTATGAATACATCTTCCATAAAAATCAAAGAGGCAAAGCTTGTGTTGCTAAAAATGGTGTTTTCGGAAGAAAGTTCTTCTCAACAACGGCGATAATGGAAGAAAGTGAAACTAAACTAAGGTGGATGACCTTCCCACATATATCACAGTAGCGCAACGACATATGTTCCAAAACCAGAGCTCTGAAATAAAGGAGAGATTAATAATCATGATCATCACATATCAAGTTAAAGTTTTGCTAAAGAAAGTAGGATTGAATAATACGTTATACTGCAATGCAGAATACTCCCTCTGTTTCTAGATATAAGGTGTATAGGTTTTTGAGAAAAAAAAATCCATAATATAAGGTCTATTGCATTGCACAACTTATGTGGACAACTTTTTTTGAGATTTGACTGTGTTTCCCTATCTTTTGCATACTCCTCTATTTTCTCACCTCAACTATTCAGAGGCAATCCCGCACAAATATGGTGTAATATTCGCTCCATGTGCATTCTTTAATATTCGTGCCAAAAACTTATATCTAGGAACGGATCGACGGAGTAGTATTCATTATTCACCTGTCTTGAATAAAGACATACCTATGAAGTACAAAGAAGCGCTGGTGGACCTAAGTACGAGAAATGACTTATAATTCATGAAATCCTATATCGAGTTACACTCAAGATTGCAAAGTATTTTGATACTTGATCTTATTAAGTAAAAATATTACTTGGTATTCCTTTAGGAAGAAATGAACATTCGAGAAAGATATAAAGCTCGATTTGTCACAAAAGTATATTGTTTGACAAATTCAAGGAGTTGACTACATTTATGTAGCGATGCCTAAGTCTTAAGGATTTAACTAGCAATTTTAATTATGAGAATTGATGAAAAGAATGTCAAAACGGTATCTCCTTCGAATATTTGTATTGAAGAAGTTTTGTAATTGGTATAACCAAGCGGGTTTTGTAAATCATATGGAATTCTCAATTCCATGGATAATCAAAGGACTTTGCAATTGCCCAAAATATCGAGAAGACTTGCAATTGCAAGAAACTGAGTGGGAGCTAAATAGTTTTCATAAGTCTTATATGTAGATTCGAGGTCTCCAATCTTCTAAAACAAACTACTTCAAATGCAAGTGACCGTCCACCCCATGGGCCAAGGGGGCAGCCGGCCAGGCCACGTGGGTGGTAGCACTACAAGAGATGGGAGATTTGTTGACGAAAACCCTGGTGACAAAAATGCATACCGTCATGGATGTGTCCTTATAGGTGACGAATTCATCTTTCGTCAAGCATTTAAGGTAATGCTTGACGGTATGATTTCTCGTCAAGAAAAAATCGTCACCCATTACCCAAGCGGGAAGGGCTTCCATCGTGTCTCGTTAATAGGTGACGAAATCAAAGATCGAGGTGACGAAATATTACTAAGTTACTTTATTAAATGTTATTAGTTTTATATATCATGCGTGACCCAGCTTGTCGTGAACATATTTAATTAAGTAAAAATTGTGGTTTGGAAGAATCGAACAAGGGCTTCGGCGTGACCGACGCGGAGTCTTACCGCTAAGGTAGATATGGAATTTTGATCCGGATCCGTAAGTAGTCTATTCTACATATTTATTTCAATGGTGTGATCTAGATGTTACGACATAATAATTCCCTTATTAATATTTATGTCGGCCGAGGGTGCCCTCGTTTAAGTCGCGCCGCTAGCGGACACGGCCTATATAGGTGCTCTTGCTAATCAGCCGAATCGACTAGGGTTCTCGTCGAGGTGAGAAGAATTCCGTGAAGGCTCCATTGTGGTGGCGGCGAGACGCATCATCGGTGAGTTGTCCCGATTGTTCGTTAGGTCTAGATTTTTTAATCGCTTGTCAAGATCTGTTCCAAGAACGTTGGCATGTTCTTAACTGAATTGTAGGCAATGGATCGAAGTTGGATAACTGATGGCACCCAGAAGTTCACAACAAAGTACATGGCAGGTGTTAGGGATTTCATCAATTTTGCGCGAGAACACTTGGACAATACAGATGAACCAATCTTGTGCCCTTGCAAGGACCGCCTAAATCTGATACGTCAGGATATAAAAACAGTCGAGGATCACTGCAATTGTTCAGGTATGTCCATGACGTATACAAGATGGACTAGACATGGGGAAGATTTTAGTGATGACGAAGGGCGGGATAGAAACGATGATGGTGCGTATGATAGTGACAACGATGAAGAGGAAGACAATGGTGTTTCTTATGTTGATGATTCGTCTAGTATGATCGATGAACTGCAGAAGTCTGGAAATAAAGGTCCTGACCTGCCAAATCTGTATGCTAATCTAATTGAGTCAGCGAAAAAAGAACTTTATGAGGGATGCACCTCTTTCACTAGGTTGTCGTTCATCATTAGGCTCCTTCATGTCAAATCATACAGACTGGATAACAAACAGAGGATTTGATCTCTTACTTCAGCTTTTACGTACAGCTTTGCCAGATGTGGACTTTCCCAAATCATATGCCGATGCTAAGAGTGTTCTTTCCGATGTTGGGCTTGGTTATGAGACAATTCATGCATGCAAGTTTGATTGTTCTTTATTTTGGGGAGATCACAAGGACGATACGAACTGCCATGTTTGTGGATTATCAAGATATAGAGACCCTATCGGAAAAAAGAAAATCCCTCACAAGGTGTTAAGGTACTTTCCTATAATTAAAAGGTTGCGTAGACTATTTGTTAAAAAGGAAATGTCGACACATACAAGATGGCACAAAGAGAAGAGGGTTGTTGAGCGCAATGTACCGAGGCACCCCGCCGATGGTGAGGCATGGAAGCACTTTGATGGCAAGTTTGATTGGTTTGCTAAAGATCCTCGTAACATAAGACTAGGTTTTGCCACGTACGGCTTCAATCCTTTTGGAAGTATGAGTAATCCTTACAAGCATGTGGCCTCGTTTTTGTGATTCCTTACAACTTCCCACCATGGATGTGCATGGATCAATCGAATTACATGATGGCATTGCTAATCCCCGGAAAGTATTCCCCAGGGAAAGATTTTCATGTATTTATGCAGCCACTGATAAAAGATATGATGCAGCTATGGAGTGGTGTGGAGACATTTGATGCATGCACAGAGGAATATTTCCCATTGCATGCTGCGTTTCTTTGGTCTATTCATGATTATCCCGGATATGCCACTATGTCAGCCGAAGCACAAGAGGATTTCATGCGTGTGTGCATTGCGATGAGAATCCTTGCGCTGAACCTTTGAAAAACAAAATTGGATATATTGGGCATCGGCGATTTCTTGATAAAAAACACCCATACAGGAGAAGCAGACTTTTCAATGGTACAACTGAGATTAGAGATCCACCAAGGAAGTACACACCCAAAGAGGTAGCTGCGAAGGTAGAAATGGTTAAGGATTTTGAACATGGGAAAAATCCAATAAATAGAAAGCGGAAGCGTGCAACCTGTACTCGGTGAACCAACATGGCACCCGAAAGTCAGCTTACATCATCTACCGTACCGGCCGGAACTTAAGATAGCTCACAACTTAGATGTGATGCATATTGAGAAGAACATATGTGATAATATTGTTGGTACACTACTTGAACTTGAGGGCAAGAATAAGGACACCGTTAGTGCTAGAATTGATTTGAGGAAATTCAAAATGTGGAAGAAGTATTGGTTGAAGAAAATTGAGAAGGATGATGATCATGCAGCAATGAAGTTATGCGAAGCCCCCGCACCATGGACGCTTTCGAAGGAAACGTAAGAGACATTTGTGTAGGTATTTGGCAAACACTAGGTTCCTGCATGGTTATTGCGCAACCGGGGAAGATGTGTGAATATTGATGGTTGTAAGGTTACCGGTATGAAGACGCATGATTGCCACATACTTCGGCAGCGAGTGTTGCCGGCTGGGCTCAAGGGAATTGCATCTAAGGAAATGTATGTGGCTATTGCATAGCTAGGAAGATTTTTAGGGAGCCGTGTGCCAAAACCCCGAAAGTTGATGTGCCGAATCGATTGAAGGTTGAAATTGTTGTGATCCTATGCAAACTTGAGAAGCTCTTCCCCAGCTTTTTTTGATGTAATGGTGCACTTAGCTATTCATCTTCCCGAGGAGGCTCTTTTGAGGGGTCCTGTTCATTATGGTTGGATGTATCCAGCTTGAGAGAAGATTAGGTTATCCGAAGTCTACGGTCCGTAACAAAGCAAGGCCGTAAGGTTCTATCGCGAGAGCTACATTGTTGATGAGTGTTTGATTTTTTGCTCTAGATTTTTCAAGGATGGCACGTAAACAAGATTTAACAAAGATGATAGGAACCAAGACATTCGGAGAAAACCCGATCCCGACGAGATGGAAGTATTTTCAGTTGGAGCTAAAGGTCTTGGGAAATCCATTTTGAAACATTTTGACAAGGAATTTGACAAAATGGTTTGGTATGTGCTGAACAACCGTGACGATGTAGAACGTTATATCAAGTAAGTAGTTAGCTTCACTTTAATAACTACTTCTCAATGTTGCGTACATAATTGTCCTGTATTTCATATGTGTTTTTTCTATGTTTCAGTTGAATTCCGACAAGAATTGGGAGGTAGGGGTGTGCGTGACATCGAGGAGACGGTTCGGAGAGAGTTTGCAGGTTGGTTTGCAAAACATGTGAGACAGCTTGGACAATGCATCGAAGATTTGAAGTCTCTGGCTGCTGGGCCAGACCGGCGTGTAGTAGTATACGCTGGTTGCAACGTAAAGGGTGCGAGGGCTCGCACGCTTACTCGGGATAAAGACTCGAAGACTCAAAATTCGAGCGTAGCGACTAAGGGATCTTTTGGTGATGCAGATGAGACCGACTACTATGGTGTTCTCGCAAGAAGTTCTTGAACTGCAAGCACGGAGTAACAAACACGGTGACAGGTCCGTGTACTTGTTTCGTTGCGATCGGTTCCGACCTTGCGAGCAAGGGTTCGAAGATAAAAGATGATGGTTTTTTTAAAAGCGTTAACACTTCTATCCTATGGTTCAAGAATTCACCATTCATATTGGCCATCAAGCTGAAACATGCTTCTATTTGGAGGATACAAAGTTTGGTGATCCGTGGAAAGTGGTGCAGAAGTTCAGCCATAGACATGTGTACGACGTTCCGGAATTAGAAGATGGTAACGATGATGCATTTGTACGGAATGAAGACGCATACCAGGAGGATGAAGGTTCAGTCGACCATACATTTCATGATGTTGTCGACCTAGACGAGGAAGCAGATGTGGAAGCAGAGGAGGATGATCATCGTGCTGCTGAAGTTGTACGTATTCATGATGCTCGTACAATCCGTGAACTAGAGAATGCGGAAGATAGTCCCAATGTTGACATGGATATGAGCGAAGATGAACTAGAGAATCAGGATGATAGTCTCATTTTGGAAGAGAACATACATGATGACGAGGGAAAAAATTCAGAAGAAGATAGTGATTTAGATTGATAGAAACATGTAATGCATACAACTATATGTTTTGTTCCAAACATTTGAAATGTTCTTATTTAGATGTTTACGATCTCGAACTTGTCATTGAATTATCCGGAAGGTTTTAAGAGCAAATTAATATAAGCAAAAATATGGACAAATATAAGAAAGCCAACATGTCGGTAACATAACTTTGACAATGGTTTTAATTAATCGACACTTGACACGATTACAACCAGCAGCACGATATGACTAACTATTGTTTTAACACAAGCAAAATCGACAATCGCATAAAGAGTCTTACAACTTAAAGCGTAACTGAACGAAGTAAGCTAATT